>NC_057934.1:8168418-8323418 GCF_018555375.3 Anguilla rostrata | reverse complement strand
GTAAGTGTATAACACAGGTTTGATATTTACACTTAGGGTACCAAACCTTATTTTTCCCTGGAGTAGGGACCAAGCGCGTTGATCGCGAAACAATCCCAGCATTCCCCTGCGTGTGTGGCCTTCGCTGTCCTCTCTAAGCCTTCTGCTGGAGATGTGTCTGAAAGCTGCGAGCTGATTGTACGTCCTGGCAGATCCTCATCCGTGTTTTACTTGCATCGTCTGTTTAACCACAGCTAACTTCCGTCCAATGTCGTCGTCATGGTGATGTTTTAAGTTCGAGATGGTAGCGGAACTGTGGGGGGGATTGTGGGGCGGTTTCTTTGGTTGTGCATCTTGGAAATGCTCTCGTCCAGACTGTGCTGGTCCTCAGCTCTCCTACGGGAGGTAAAACTCGTATGGGGTGATGATGTGTCACTGTGCCCTCCAGAAAATCACTCGACCTGAATTCCTTCATCAAATATCCAGCTGTGTAAATGGACTGTATGTGAAAATGGAAGCTCTGGGTAAAAGTGACTGCTAAAAGCCTAAAACATAATTAAAAATTGAACAAAGAAGCTCCCAAAGATGTTTAAAAAAATATATTTGCAAACATTAAATATTGTAACTTGTTCTTTCAATGTTAACATGAATCCAAGACGCTGTTGGTAATATTGAGCAGAATTCATTTACAGGGCCCTTTTTTACGATGGCCTGTCTCTTTCTTTAGACAGCTGAACGTCCTGCTTGTTTTGTGCTGCGCGTCTGTGATCCCGTTGATTTAGCGTTCCCCCCGCCTCCTGGCGGGAGCGCCGGGCCGCCGTTCCCCGCGAGTTACGGCCTAAAAAACCGCGCGCCCGCCGCCTTTCAGAGCCGCGACCCTCACCGGCCCGCTCTCTGGGGAGCGTCCAAGTGCCGAAACGCATCTATTAGTGGCTTTGCTTAAAGTCTGGAATTTACCGTCCCTCTCGATACCTCGGGTTCTATTGTCCCCCGGCCAAATAAAACGCTGGGTCGGGCCGGGCCTTTGGAAAGACCCCCCTCCCCTTCTCCACAAAGAGAAGAGTGTAAATAAGAGGCGGTGCTTTCTACCTGGGAGATGGAGGCACGCTCAGAAGCAGCCGGGGCCTTATCTCCAGGGCCGGCTAATCTGCCCTTAGCTGCCCGCCTCAGTGCCCGTGGCTAACGGAGGGGCGCTCCAGCGGCTCGGACAGGAAGGGGAGGGGCTTAGTGACGGGCGTCTCTGACTCCTGGCCTGCAGTCCTGCCCTGTCTGCCGCAGCGTTCCTTTATTTCATTTCTCTCCGCAGCCCCGTTTAAATTATGCATTTGAGTGCAGGGAGAGGTAGAGAGGGAGAGGGAGGGAGGGAGAGGGAGGTAGAGAGGGAGAGTGAGGATGAGAGGGAGAGAGGGAGGGAGGGAGAGACGGGGAGAGAGCAAGAGGTGGAAAGAGGGAGAGGGAGGGGAGTGAGAGGGAGGGAAAGAGGTAGAGTGGAGTGGGAGGGAGAGAGAGGGAGGGAAAGAGAATCCAAACGAGCCATGACTGAGTCGCAGAGGGAGGCCTGCCCACTGATTGGACAGAAAGTGCGTTTCCAAGATGCTCGGCTCAAACCTGCTCCCCCTTCCCCTTGCCACGCCCCTTGCCCCTCCCCTTGTCCCTCCCTTTGTTCCACCCCTTAGCCCCGCCCCTGCTCGAGCCTCGCCCCTCTTTTCCTCAACGCATGTGCGGCCCACTGCATTTCGTCAGCATGCTGTTTGTGCTTTATTAAGCGTTTGTTTTATTTGACATGTCCGCCATTGTTTTGACAGACACACAGACACACTGCTCCTACATCACTCCAACTCTGTGCCTCTGTCTTCCCACAAAGTCTGGTGCTCATTAGTTTCTATTTTGTGTGTTTGTAGTTTTTTAGTTTTTTTTTTTTGGGGGGGGGGGGTTGTAATTATGGTTCCAAGGATGAAAGAATTCCAGGGATACTAGGATTTCTGCCACCAATCCAAATTTTTGAATTCCTAGAATTGGATGCTTGATATTTCACAATCTGGTCCACACGTGCAAGCCAATTGTTAAGTGGCTCTGATTGGCTTGTTGGGTTGTCGATCACACAAATAGGTCTTGGCTGTATTGTGCATAGTTGCTTGTCAGATGGTGATCTCATCATCGGTGCCGGGGAGTTCTGGGACATTTTTATCCAGGTAGTTTTTCATTAACTCACGTGAAGGTCATAACATACTTCTAATTCATATTAGAGGAGTTTTGCTCAGACTCATTCATTCTATTTTAATAGTGTGTCACACATTTAGGAATGAGCGCACCTTTTCTAGGTGATGCGATTGAGGTCATACTCAAAGGGAGGGAGCTTTATTAGTGTAGAATTTTATAGGCGTGGTCAGCGACTTTGTGTGCTGTTTCTAAGGTGTGTTCTGGGGTGCTCTGAATCACCATGTGTCTGTTTCTCTCATTGCATTAGTAATAAGGGAAGCAGTAGTCATGTGAAGAATTATTAAAGGTGCATCACAATGAATTGGCTTACATTTGCTGGCCATTTTCTACCATTTGTCTCATTCTGTCTATTGTAGCATAGTAACCCGATCATTAATGAATGAGTCGTGCCTTTTCGTACATGGCACATACCGTACCAGCTCCCTGAAAGTTCTGAGATTATAGGATTGAGGTAGATCGGAATCCGTGGGATAATTACTAGGCTGTGACTGTAATGGGGGTGAGCACTGTGTTGATTGTATACAAAGTTCCAGTGGTCATCTTTTCAGTCCACTTCCTGTTCTGGAAGGTTCTCACTGAACTGGAGTGGAGCTAATGTTTGTCATCTGTGGAAATTAAATGCAGATTTAGCTTGGAAATCACTTTGACCATCATACCAGGCCAAGCAGATTTATGCACTGAAACAGGCGGGCTCTACAGAGCAGTCTGGTCCTGAGAGCCAAACCTGTGCATGCATTCTGCTATTTTCTATAACTGCTCCCCACGCCCAGCTAAGTTTACATAGTAGAGGGCGGGGTAGTGCTTTTCTGATCAAACAAAGTTGTGGTTTCAGGTTCGCATTCCTGTTGACATGTGAATTTTTCCCTGTTAAACTTGCAAACGAGTTTCCCGCCCTGTTGAGGCTCTGTAATTCATTTCAAACCCAAGTCGTACAGTACTGTGGCAGTGTGGGGTCCACACAGCGCCCTCTTCTGGATTTGAGAGAGTAGAACCCCCCCTCCCCAAAGTGGTGGGGTAATACAACTTCTCCTTGTTTCAACACTCATTCTGTGCATTCGGCACTGATGACGTGTGTTTGTACAGAGGTGAACGCAGTGTGCTGTCAGTCTCCTACAGGATGCATGCTTGCCGCCCCCTGGTGTTCACAGATCGCCACTACAGTGGAAAAACAAGAATGTCATCTAGGTGGAGAACCGTGATAAAATCTCATCTCCACGCAGCGGGACCTGTGCACGCACTGTTCTGTGAGCTTCTGCAGAGTGTGCGACCTGTTCTAGAACACAGATTATGTAGGCTTACCAGATACTCAGCAGCAGAAATTGAAGTCATTGTTGGGCTACAGAGTCTGCACACCGTGTTTCCAAGGGCCTAATTGGCTGCCGATTGAAAGGAAATCACAGAAACCAACAGAGACCGTGGTCGCCCAGGACTGGAGTTTGAGACCTCTGCTATAGGCTCCCCAGATGTTCAGAGGCAAGGAGACAGAACTTTCAGTGTTTAGATCATGGAGTTGAGTATCTGGTTGATGTGTAGAATCTGTGGTGACATTGGGGCAGCATTGCATGAGCATTGAGTTTCTAACGCAACATTCAGAACAGAATTAGGCTTTCACATGATTGTGAAATTGGCAAAATGATTGTTGCTGAAAATTCTCGTAGATCTGCAGGAGCATTTTTCAAATTGTATCGCCTTCTGAAAAGATAAATTGAAATAGCCAATTTCAAGTATATATTTGCCGCAAATCAGCAGTTGAAAATGATGATCTCTGCACTGCCGTCTGGCCCTCGGGCCCTAGTGAAGACGCAGCTGTGTAACTGCTGGCTACAGCGCGCTGTCTTCGCTGCTGGTGTGCTGAGTCATCTCCCTGCTCCCCGTGATTATGGGATAATGCGTTTCTTTGAGGCGCAAAGACCAGGAGCGACGCTGCGTCGCTAATCTCCGCTACCTCTGCAGGACGTCCTCACAAAGCGTTCGGATTTTGCGGTTGTTTTTCGCAGTGTGACCTCTCTCCGTTCGTTAGCCGCACTCCGTTCGTTAGCTTTGTCAGCTATCGTCGACGTCCTCCTGTGAGGCATCGCTGCTCTGCAGTTTCCCACTGCAGTCGCAGAACTGGCAGAGAGCTGATTGGTGGAGCTTCTCTGGACGAAAGCCAATCAGAGGCTTGGAATGTCTTGGGGGGATATATCATCGCAGGCAAGATTCCTGTAGGCATTGGGGTGAGGTCACTGGAAGCAGATCATTGTTATATTTATATTTTTTGCAGATATATATTTTGCAGAAAGCCACTTTGTAGCGGTGAGTGGCAGCTCAAAAGCAGTGGGACTGTTGCACTTTACACCATTGGATTGCTTTCTCTTTTTTTGGTTTGACTGGTTGCAACTCTAACCAGCTGCGGGCTTGCCCATTTTGCACCAAATTCTTGATTTTCATTGCATGCATGCATTAGTGCGAGTGTGTGTTTGTATGTGCATCTTTGATTTTTTTGTGCCACTAACTATCCCCCATTGTGATATTTTGCTGTGTTGCCATAACAACCAATCAGCCAATCAAATTTCCCCCAGTCTCTCTCTTTTTCTCTCTCCCACTCTCTGTCTCTCTCTCTCTCTCTCACACACACACACACACACACACACATGTGGATTGTGCTCTCCCTCTTTGTGCTGTTCTTGTCCTCCCTCCAGATGAAATGGGGGGTAGGGGGGGTGTTGATGATAAATGGGAGGTGGTAGGGGAGGAAGTGGGTTCTGGGATGGGGGGGGTTCTGAGGCTGTGTTACAATCAAAATGCTGTCTGTCTTGATTATACTCTCACTTGCTGCTCTGGGGTAAAACTAAAAGAGCATATCCAAAATACTGTAGCTTCACAGTAACAATAAATACTCACTGTCAAAGTCTAGGATTAAATAACAGTACTCATAAGAAAGAAAAAAAACTGCTTCAGACCAGTAAGGGCCCTGATCCCTATATAAATCAGCATAAATCAGCTGAACATAAGAGCACAAATTCTCGGGTCTTTTTGAAAGCCCTTGCTAAGCGGGTCGCGTTAGCGCTTTGATGCGCCGCGGGGAATGCGCCGCAGTGTGCTGACGCTGCAGCTGCATCGCACACGCCCCGCGGCCGGCCGGTTCGGTCAGGTCCGCTCCCGGCCCCTCATTGTGATGTCACAGAAGAGCTGAGTCATCATCATCATTATCGGCGCCATGGGAACCGGGGGGGGGGGCAGACTCCCGGCTCAGTCTCACGGCAAACCCGGCGCCCTTCAGCCACAGGCAGCACTACGACATGGCGGTTTGTGGCTTTAGCCCTGTGTTCAGAAAATTGCAGGTTCAAATCCTGGTGTAAGGGGATATAATTCTGCTGCTTGAAGGTACTTCAACTGAATTACTTCAGTGAGTATACCAGATGTAAAAAATGAGGAAGATTTGAAAATGTAAGTCCTGTACTTTAGTCCTGGAGATGGGCAGTGACTGTAATCTGGAGATTTTAAAGAACATCAGTGACACAGAAACACTTGTTATGATTGACATCATATTGAGAATTTATAAACGTACAACGTGTGGAAAATTTATTTTGGAAATGCTCAAATCTTGATAAATCTTGTTTCTAATTGTTTTCCCCCAGAGCAACAAATATTTAAAAAATGTAAGGTTTTTCTGAGAAACTTCTGTTTCATCTGTCCAGAATTGTCCAAAAGAGTGGGAACGACTGCAGTCCATACCTTAATTTCAGCACGAGAAAGAAATCCGTATTCTCCAAAAATGTAGACGTTTCTCCCTGTAAGCTTTAAGCCGCACACACACATACCATCATAATTCGGTAAAATTCCGAAGGGTCGGCCGAAATCTGCTGCAAACTTTAGCACTAGCAAAGGTTGTGTCTTTGCTGGAGTTGCTGTTTGCAAACTGAACAACTGCGCAGTCATTATGTATTTACTGCGCTGCCTTTGCAAGAGCTGCCAGGCACCAGCTGGCATCGTGCTGGGTGTCTGTACAGGGCCTGCAGCCAGAGGCCTTAGCTGGGACAACGGCAGAGGCAGACTTTTCACACACAATACCCATTTCTCTGTTTGCTTTAAGCCAGGGGGTTTCTCTTCCTGAGGGGGTCATATCTGAATTTTCCAGAATTTTTGTCCCTGCGGTGGTTCACACATAGATTTTTATCGCAGTTTCACATGAAGACACAACAGCTGGCTTTTATGGGCTTTTTGATACACTTATTAAGAAGTCAGGTCGCATAAATGTTTGAGCCAATCAGGCGATAAAGAGTCGTGGTCAGCATGACATTCCGAGATCAATACAACCCTACTGCTGAGTTCCCCACGCTGGTTTTGATGCCTTGGGCAGTATTTTCCTAATCTTATTAATGGTGCTAAATCCATCAGCATTTCATTGGCCAGATTCGTGTTGGTGCATTACATTTCGTGTAGTCGCACGCATCTGTCTATCTATTAATCAGTGTGCAGAAATGATGAAACAGAACTTTCAAAGAGAAATCACCAATGTTTGGGGAAAGTAATGTTTGATTTGATTTATCACCCTTTTAAATGCATTCTGTCGGGGCTTATGCATTATTCAATGTCTGAATCTTTATTGTGTGGCGTTTTGTCTCTTTTTTTGTCTCTTTCTGCATTTAGGCTTAAACCTTCAAGATTTTCCTCAAACGTTCTCTCCTCCCTGAAATTACCCCCGCCCCCGCTTCCCCATCCACCAACAAAAATAGCCAATCAAAAGGATGTCTTGCGTTCTGGCTCCTCCCCCCTCTGCTCCCAATCAAAAATCTTCGCTCTGCCATTCCTGGTTTCTTCGACCGAGACCGTTGGTCGCTGCTGCTGCTGCGATCCCAACCGAACACCAGTGGGGATGTGTGGTGGCTGTCTTTCACGAATCACGAATGCAGTGTGTTACTTGATTCAGATCTCTCTGTCTCTCTCTTTCGCCTATACGCGTCTGTTTATTCCCACTCGTCTCTGAATACTTTGTCCATTTCAACTGTATAAGCTTTGTTATCCAGTTGTGAGATGTTGCTATGGATGGCGCGCATTGGGCTGGCAGTGGCGATGGCCGATGGATGTCGATGCCTCTTCGAGGCTGAATGATGGAAATAAAACTGCGCAGAAAATTGGAGGGTGTGTCCACGTGATCCACAATTCACTCCGCCTTTCGCCCTCGTCTTCACCAAACGTTGTCTCCATGCAATCACAGAACTCAATGAATTGCAGTATCAGTGTACCTGCAGGATTACTGCTGGTTCACTCGCTCTATAGATTACGACACTACACCGCTATTTCTTTCAGTAGAGTAGGATCTGTTGCCTCTGAGATCACTTAGCGCTTTGAATCTTTTTGCATTTTATTTTTATTTGCGTCGTTCAATAATTTCGACAGGAATTATCAACCTAGGTGCCTGTATTTAGCATTTATACAATTTTAAAATTACGGTTATGTTTTTTTATGATTTGCTTCCATGACAACCTCCAGGAATTGAAGTCTGAAATCAATGGGATTTTAATCAAATAACGCATTTCTGACTATCCGCTACAGTTGTATCAGAATTACACAAGTTTATGCCTAATTCGTTTTCGCAATGATTTCGCTATTTTTTTTCCTTTGCAAGGAAACAAGTGCCGTGAGATTAAACTGTATTGTGTATTCAAAGCGGTTTTAAAATGTTTTTTTTTTCAGTGTTTTGAAGTGTTTTTTAATTTTTTATTATGTGCAACTTATATTTTATGTTTCTAGTGTCATTACGGACATACGAAATACAGCTTTATATAAAAAACTATATATTTATTTGTAAGCATTTATGAAACAAATTTAGTGTGCGAAAATTGCATTAGTAGCCTACAAGCCCTGTTTTACATAGGCATTAACACAAATATAAAATGCGGTCGTTTTTAGAGAGACTTCCATGATTGAGTGGATAAGTAACATGGAGTTATCTTACCGTGTGTCCAAGGCCCGAGCATTCTTTGCCTGCTTTATCTGAAACCGGTGACAAGCCACCGGAGGGATAAACAGCCCCTTGGGTTCGTTTCCACGCGCTTTTGGTTCATGGTTTAACACGTGTCATTGTTTACAGAGTAGTAGTCAAAAGGGAATTCGTGATCAGACGTTTGAACAAAATAATATAGGTAGTCCACGAAAAATCTTCGAAGTGCTGTTTTACGATGAGAGAAAGTCTATGTAAGTTCGAAATGCACGGAAATTTAGCTTATAGAAGGGGGAAGAGCAGATAAGGAGAAATTATTTCGATGTTTTTGTTCTAAAGTCCTGCTCACTACATGCAATTATCGTAGAGTGCGCCACCAAACTTGGAACATTTTTCTTTGGATTTACTGAATATTTCTGTGGACACTTATGGTAAATGGAAAGAAAATAATAATATATTTATGTGTCATCATTTCACCGTGTTACATTAACTGAATGTGATATTGTTTAAACATTATACTTAAGCCTGAAATGAATAGGTGTTCGCACCCCCACGTTTTTAGTTTATGGATTTTACGTTTCATGGGTCACCGACGAAGTGGCGCACACACGAGGAGAAAAGAAGTGTTTAAAAAAAGGGGTGCATTGTAAAATCAGCCCAGTTTTGAGCTATCTGTAATTGTTTCACTGTAAACTCTGTTTCTATAGATAAGAAAAGACTGTAGGCACCATGTTAGTAGTCCTAGTAGAAGTGCATCTCTTTCTCTTTTGCATTGTGATGAATGTTTCACTAACATTGTTGACGTCATCTTGAATAAAGACTCTTTCATTTGTGAAGTCGCAAGTGGCTTTTTACTTTTTTAAATTTGAGCTTTGACCTTTAATATTACCAGGTAGGTCAGCTGGGAAGTTGAGTCTTTTTTTTTTTTTGCAGCGATGTCCTGGGGAAAGCGGGTAAGGGATGGAGGATGTTGTGTAGCCCATGGCTGTTCAGCTGATAGCCCCAGGGTCGATGTGCATCATAGACATTCGCTTAGCTGTTTGATCATTGAAGAACAAACAAGTTTATTCACGTGCAGCAAAAGTGGCCATGTTCAGGTCTGCAGCCGTTAAGTGTTGCTGTAACTCATGGCGGTGACAATATAACTCTCATTGTGTGCTCAATATAATGATGCTTATTCTGTGCTCATTTGAAGATTTCATCGACTTTTACACACATGTACATCATGGGATGATTAGGTTACCAGTCAGATTGTAGGGGGAATTATTGAGTTGCTGGTCATATTGTGGCAGTGGGATGATTGAAATGTCCGATCGTGTGGATGGCGGGGTTTATTATTAAATAACAAGGAGCGAAAGTTAGCGTGTAATCCAGGAACGAATCCACCTCTCCTTGCCCACTCCTGTGCTAGAGGCACTGTGTGGCTCCAGTATCCTGTTCCCGAATGGACAGTGTATTTCTGCCATGTTTGGCAGACCATAATGCATCTCATCTGCCAGAAAAAGGGAATTTCTCTAGAGATTTTCATTTGCGTTTTTGACTTGTGCACCTTTTTATTGACGCAAATCACACGTATGCCTGTTATCACATAGCGTGTGGTTCATTCTGCAAAGACCATTGAGTCATTTCAAGGAAAACAATCTTTTTCCACTGCAAAATTCCACTGCATTCAACTTTTACTAGTGTGCAGGAATATATCTTTTAAACTATTTTGTTGTGTTGCTGTACCTTAAAATTGAAAAGAGAGGAAAATAAAAATATGAGTGTTGTGACTATAATAACTGAGAATGTTTATGAATATCCACGATACCAGACACATCCCATCAGCCTTTCCACAAGACGCTGTCATGGAGACTGTTGCCATAGCACTCCCCAGGAGAATAACTCTTTGCACTTGTAACGGTGTGGAGTGTCTGCAAGGACAGGCAAACAGCTCAGCTGAGGATTTTCAGTCCTGCGGCTTTTTTAAAATGTATTATTTATTTTTGGCAGTAATGGACTGACCTTGCCTTGGGTTTCCTACATCAGCTGGTGATAAATATGTCCTTGGAATATGCTGTAGTGCATTGATTTGTTATGTCATTAGGACTATCATTTTTTTTATTAATGCAAGCTCCCCCCCTTCCCAATGTTATTAAACTGAAATCTTAAAATTTTAATGAACTTCTACTGGCCTTAATTAGTGTAATAACATTTTAAATGAATGGTTCATTCATGTATTTAACCCGTGGTACGAAATTTTGCTCTAAATACAGACAGAGTTATATTTAATATGATACGATAGTTGTTCTTCACACACTCTATCTTTGTTTCTCTCTCTCTCTCTTGCTTGCTGGCTTATTATTCAGTGAAGATGTCAGTCTCCTGCCCTCTGCTGGCTGGCTTCTTGCACTACAACCCTTTACACCTCTTTTATTTAAGTCATGTTACCTCCAGACATAGTGTCTCTTGGATGCTGTAGATTATGAACCTGGAAAGTGATGCTAATTTAAAAGTCTTAAAAGGAATATTTAACAATGTCACATACTGGGTAAATTAAGGTCGTATCGACCTGGAACGTCTAGCATTCGAAGAATTCAGACACGAACGCATTTGCATTTTCTGTCTTCTGTCGTGTGGTTTCCACACATTAACACCGTAGACAAGAAGCAGATGGGCAAAACAGTGTATGACCACGAAGCCATTTTTATTGGAATTTTCTCAGGAAGGACAACCTGTTTTGCATACGTTGAGTCTCGCTCACATGTTCACGCACAAACACATTACAGACAGCAGCATACAGAGGAGCTTAAAACAGTTTAATTTCCCCTCAGAATTTTCCATAACTGCATTTTTCTTAAGCTTCATGACTAAGCGTGTTTGAGTTCCAGGCGTGTGTTTGACCCAGGATCGCGGGTGATCTCATGGTTTGACTGCAGAACGCAGGCTACTTTCATGTAACTAGGTCACCTGTCCAGGTGGCTCGCCCTGGTTGGGTCTAATTAATTTCCCTGGCAGGGAACACTGACTTGTGAACAACCTCTAAATTATGAAGCACGCTGGCGAACTAAACTGCCTGTCCAGACCAACACTTAATGAAAATATTGTTAGCTTTGGGGCAAATTGGATACAAAATCTGTTGGTGTGTTTATTATTATTATTTTTTTACATTTCTGCCATTTTAACGTATCCAGAGCCACTTCCACAATTAATTATACAGTATGCATGTATACAGCTGGGCATATAACTGAAGCAATTCAGGTTAAGCACATTTGCTCCAAGGTACAACAGCCAGTGTTCTACCTGGGAATCAAACATGTGTAGTTGTATACTTTTTTTGTATGCTGGGTTTTCTTTTGTAACCTACAGCTTATCTATATCTGAGATATGATTTCCATAAGGCACAGTTTATGTTGAAAAATTCAGATCATGTTGTCTACCTTCTGCATGTGATATGTAACTGCCATCAGCGCACATACACTGCATTACTTAAGTATGGAATTGTCATAGATGTATCGCCCGCAGTCAGAGAGGCTCAATCTGCCTCTCACTGAGCATGCCCAATAGATGTTTCACTGGAGCGCTCTGTTTATTAATAACTCAGCATATTCATTATAACAGGTTACACTCCACAATAGTGTAGTGTGATGATTAAGGACCTGTGCTTGCGATCTAAAGGTTGCAGGTTTGATTCCCAGGTATGACTGTTGGACGGTGGCATAGTGGTTAGCGCTGTATGGGTTCGAGTCTCAGCCGGCTGAATCCTCTCTGCTCAGAGTTGGCATGCTCTTCTGTATTAGTGTGGATTGCTTTGTTTTCCTCCCACAGTCCAAAGACGTGCATGCTCCAGGGCTCACTTGCAAAAGAGATGTGAATATCTCAATGTGACTACCCTGGTTAAATAAAGGTTGAATAAAAAGTAAATAAATAAAATATGACTCTGGAGGGGGGTTGTTTGACTCTGGAGGGGGTGTGTGTATTACTGGAGGGTGGTTAATGTGGTGGTTTTGGGGGTGGGGTTAATGTAGTGATTTTGGGGGGGTGTGTGCATGTGCATGACAGTGAGGGGTGTCTCTGCAGAATGGTAGCGGGGTTCTCCAGCGGAGTGTGTCCTTGGGGAAGCTACGGGAGGTCCTGCGCAGGAGCAGTGAGATTTTGGTGAAAAGGCTCCAGGGAAGCGGATCGCCGGAGCCTTGGAGCAGCAAGTAAGAGCGACGGGCGCGAAGCGGCGGGACGTCCCACAGGAGCGGGCTGTCCTACCCATTTAAACCCCCACATTTAGGGCCTGGTTTACTGAGACCTTTAGCATGTGCAGCTAGTCCCACCTAATGACCCAATACATCTTCTTTCACCCATTCCTTAGTGAAATTTGGACAGCCATACGTTCACATATGTAATTACATTATCAACACAACTGCATGTGTTCTGCATGTAATGCATGCAGGTTTTTAATTAAATTTTATATTCTTATATAACATATATTCAAGCGTAGATTCATAAATATAAGCAATAATTAGATAGACTTATGATGTATGTCATGTGGAATAAGTTATTTGTGTATTTCTTCGCCTGAAAGCTGGTTTGCCCCTGGCTTCAAGAGCACTGTGTCTAGCCTGTTCTTAAATACCCAAATACCCCAAGGCTTCCACCCCGGGGCATCTCTGAATTACCCAGCCTCTGGATGCACATTCACACAAGTTCACCAGCTGTGAACAAGCCCAGGTTCAAATTGTGTAGAACACTTTGTACGTAGCAATCTATTCAAAACATAAAAAAAACATGCCATGCCTGTCTGGAAAATGTATGTTTCTTAAAAAAAAAAAGACTCAGGGATGTTTTGCTCCTCGTATACGTAGTCACTTGAAAAGCAATCTGTGTAAAATATTAATTTGGGGGTGCCATGGGAGACACAGTGATGAAGATGGGAGACTCACATCCTGCTGAATGTTTATTCTCTCATATTTCTCGGGATTGTTTTCCCATTTCATTATTTTCTTGACCCAGATGCTCACAGCATGACAGGAACCCATGTGGTTTTCCACGTATGGTTCTAGTGTGCTTACTGATACTTGGGTTACCAGGAAGGGCCTACTTCCTGTTTATCCCTATGGGAATCCAGGATGTATATGCACAAATCACCATCAGCATTGTTCAGCTGGTTGGTAAGAACATTCCCTGTGATTTGTGGAGCTCTCTCTCTCCTGCCAGTCAGGTGATGTCACAAGTGTCTTAATCCCTGTTATGGGCCACATATAGAATAGCACTTCCTGGGTGGTGAGGTACTGGCGCCTGATTTAGCCTTGTCTGTTTCTGCTCTGTCTCCCAGCATGAAGAGAGCGGCTTCTCTCAACCACCTGAACAAGACCAGCGACGACTCGTTCCAGGTAAGGAGCCCTGCAGGGGGCGCTGTTTAAAAAGGCAGCGCTTACCTGCTCACTTGAGTGCGTCCGTACCAAACAAT
Organism: Anguilla rostrata; assembly: GCF_018555375.3. Lineage (NCBI taxonomy): Eukaryota > Metazoa > Chordata > Actinopteri > Anguilliformes > Anguillidae > Anguilla > Anguilla rostrata. The sequence continues at coordinate 8,309,853 of NC_057934.1, read as the reverse complement.
AATAATCACAGTAATAATCATAATAATATAGTGTATTTAAATTATGCTTTTCATCTCATGATCTGAACACCTTTCGGAAGGGACTCACTTGTCACCACATGTGGCCACCTGGGATGCGGCAGCATTGTTGGAGCTCAGGTGGAGAGATGGAGGATGATTAGCTGGCAGGCAGGTTCACAGAAGTGATATGATCATTTTCACAGGACACAGGGGAAAGCTTTTAGATAATTATCATGGGCTTTCATAAATAACCACAGGATGTCAGGACCTGAGATTAAATGCCTGGCCTGAAAATTCATACAGGCTGTAATTGGCTATAAATATTGGCACAGTAAAACCATATTAGGCTGTTTTTTTCTCTCCCATGTTTATTGCTTTCTGCTCAGTATTTTTCAGCACTGCTCTTTCTATGAAGAAGGGGGTTTTTTAAAATTATAGAATAAGTTCACTCTGATTAAATTGTAACTTTTTTGGTTTTTGTGTTTATTGTTATTGGACAAGCAGTAATTTTTCTTAAACAAATACAAGTGCCGATGCCCAGATTCAAAGATAGAAAATTCATCCTTTTTTCCTCCCCAAAGGCCAGGGGAGGGGGGCGGTCGGGGCTGTGTGATGTAATCATTCTGCGGCAATAAGTGTCCTGGGGTGCCTGGCTGGGGTTGAATGGGCATCACAGATTCTTTACACTTACCAGATAATCTACTCCTACTCGACTTCTGTTAAGTGTTAAAAACACAAAGTTGAGGATCTGGCGAGTATAATGAATCTGTGCTTGAGGCAGTATCACAGTGTTGGACAGCTCCATTCCTGCAGGGCTACTCCGTGTGCTGGTTTTAGTTCCAGCCAAGTATTCAGGCTGAATTTAGCAAAACAAAAAAAACTACCAAATAACAGGTCAATTCATTTCTAGGGATAAATTCATTAATAAAGTGCATTGAGTGCAATGAAATGCCAGCTAAAGACACTGGCTAGAGTTGTACACCACTAGCTTAGAGTGGAGTCCTCTTGACTGAAGGTTTCTCTCTCTCTCTCTCTCTTTCCTTATCTCCCCCCCCTTCTCTCTCTCTTCAGGGTCCCAGGGCAAGTCGGATGCACTCGAGCAAGGGTCTCAGCTCTAGCACTACGAATCTGTACAGTGGAAACTGAGCCTGCCTGGTACACACACACACACACACCATTGGTCCCAGCATGTAAAGCTGGGTGAACCCCCCCGCCCCCCCCAGGCCTTTCTAACACAAGTCACAGTGCCAAGCCTCTTGCACCTCTTGCACCTTTGAGCGCTCTCGTTTGCTACCCCCACCTCCTGTTCGGACACCAATGAAATTACGGTGACCTCCTCCTCTCTCACAACAAGGTCACGTCCTTATTGGAAGGTATTGCCCTCGTGGTGCTTTCCCCCCTCACACGTTAACCTTTCGGTCATTCAGAGAGCACGCGTCCCACTGGTCCCGTGTTAACATTTAGCCAGTGACCCTTCACTACACAACGCACGCCACTTCCAGCCTGCAGCTACAAGGACACATCACGTCTGCACAGTGCATGCTGGGAAAATGAGTTTGATGGACATTCTCCTGTATGCGACCATTCCATCGAGTCAATGTTGTGGATATGTTTCACTTGTTAGCCTTGTCACTTGGTCTGTGCATCAGGAAATGCATGATGGGAAAAAGAGTCTTTCTGACATTCACCTTTGTGCACTTTCTAGCAGGGTTCCTAGAGCTCATGAGTAAGGCCACGAGGAGCTGAATTTGGCCCCTGGGCTGCCAGTTAAATAGTCCTGCTTTATACAGAGTCACTCCTGTGAATGTATTTCACTGTAAAATTGTATCATGTGGCTGCTCGTTTTGCCATGGGTGTGATTTTATGTCCTCGTTCACAGTGCCCCACGTTGCAGTTATTAGTCTTTGTCTTTCCCCTGGCCTTATAGAGAAGTGCTTTTGGTGACGGTGGTCAGTGTCTGTGTGTTCTGATACAGGGCCGCGCTCTGTATCGTTTGACATTTTGACATCATGAACCAATTTGGACAATGAAATAGTAAACAATGTGTGTTCTTCAAGGTCATCTGAAACATTCTCAGTTTTGTTGTTTTCCTTTTGAGGAGACCATTTTAATGTTACCTCGTCATTAGTGTGTAAATATTTTTCTCTGTTTTTTTATTATTATGAGTTGCATGTTTGTCATTAGGTTCAAAGATGATTTCTCAACTGGGCTTTTCTGGGTTGGATGCGATCAGCTGCGACTGTTTTGGTGATTACTTAGTAATCACCTAGAGTAATTACTTAGTTTATGCCAGATGTCTCCTGTCTAAATCTCTCACTTAACTCTGCTTGTGTTGGTTTCCTTCACTATGAATCAAAGCTTTCAGGAACACTGTCAAATGTCCAATATAATTCAGACCAATGTGTCATGTTAAATGTCAAAATACATTATATATATATTTTATTTATATATAGACTTTAATTGCTTAAACAAATTTGCATAGGGTGTATTTGGTTTTTGGCACAAATCATCCATTTAATCAAGAGGAATGAAGTTCTTATTCTTTCTCAAATTCACACAACTGGACCCCCTTGATTGCTTTTGCAGTGCATCTTGGGGTACGGAAAACTAATGAGAGGTAATTTTATTATTTTTTTAAATTTTTTTTTAACCCTTTCCTTGTAAGATTGTATATATTTTTGATGCTTTGTAATGCTGGGCCCTGTTGAAAAGGAGACCTACTTAAATAATAATCACCACTTAAATAAACCTTAAATATAAATGAATGAAATAAAAATAAAATTGTCTGGTTTGTTCCAACAAAGGGGCTGTCCCACCCGCGCTAACCCAGTTCTTTCCGGGAAAGAATGTCAGTTTGTCGCATTTTTTTGCGGCGTTCTGGCGTACACCGCGTGCAAGTGTTCCTCAAAGACCCCTTCATCACAGTTCACAGATCTCCGTCGTGCTGGGAAAGGTGTGTGTCCTCTTTACTGTGTTAAAAAATGTGCACGCTGTCTTATTTTGGGGCTTTTTTTAATCGAATTGGGCTGAGCTGTTTATTCCCGACTGAGATAAACATACCCACGCGTGTCATTTGTTATGTTTACCTTTGCCAGATATCCTCATCAAGACTTCCACCAGCCACTCTCTACATTAATATTTATTTATTTATTCATTTTTTTTTGTCAGATCCATTTTGTTGGATGTTGCTACTGTGGAAACCTGGCCAACTGTTTTTTAATTCCAACACAAGATAAAAAAATTTTAGTTTTTCTGTGTTGTACTATTTTCCCCATATCAATTCCAGAAACAAAAAGCTTAAAAAAAGTAAAATATTTCACTCCTTCCTTTTTATTCCTCAAAAGACCGAAGATATTATGTGTGTAGTTTGCTAAGTGTGTGTTAATCCGGGTATGTTTTGATCTTAAATGAGCTGTGACACATTTTCATGCCTATAATCACAGTCATTATCGATGCTTGATGGCTTGTTCACAGATCATTGCAGTGCATCCCAGAAGTGTCCAGATGTTAATGTTGTTTTTGTGAGTCCCGGTAATGATGGACAGTGATTATATTTCTGGTCAAAGTGGAGTGTTGAATAGGTTTGGCAGCTGTTCCTGCCCGTTTCCCTGAAATTTGGCCTAAGTACCGTCCTGGCATTGCGTAACGCATCGCATTATTTTAATAACGGCCAGTAAAATGAGGCTCTTTGTGTCATGAAATGAGCTCCGTGAAGCGGCGTCTGGGAAGACTGGGCGAGTGGCAAAGCCAGCCTCTGGATGTGATGATCGCCATGGGGACTTGACTGGCCACACTGCGTGTGTGAAAGCAGCCTGAGCTGTTGTCTCCTGGGTGATTCAAGGTTTTTTTTTTTTGTCTCCTCCTGAATGGATAATGCGGTTGACATGGTCAAAATGAACAGTACACTCCATGAAAGCCTTCTTTATCAATTACATCACTGACAGGTTATAAAAAGGCCGGACTGACCCATTGGAAAACACACACAGCCCTGATTTATGCCTTAAGAACGAAACCCATCGCTTCTAAGCATATTTTTTTGTTTCCATTTTGCATGCACCCGTGGAACTCTGCAGTTATTATTACTAGTATTATTATTATTATTGGACAGTATTAAACGTTTTTGAAAGAAAAAGTTAGCCTTATTTTATTTATTTATTTATTCAATTTTAACATGTTTTTGTAACTTTTCCTGCAAATTCACGGGAGGGGGAACTATAAAAAGTGTTTTAATGTATTCTCCTAATGATTAAACTGAAACAATGCCGAGAGTAAGGCGTCATCTTAAGGGAATGCATGTTTTTTGAGTGTAGCCAGCTGCGTTTAAGTGGAAAGGTGTGCTAATAGCCTTGAACCCAATCACCCCCCTCTTTTGTCTACTGCGCACCGCACCGCTCCGACTCACGTGACTCACAGACCACCGCGCTCCAGCTCTTCGCGCAGGTTGTCACTTCTCTGCGCTTCTGGATCTGCGTGGGTACTGTTACCATACCGATCAACATTTACACTCGGGTAGGTTATCCTGACAAAGACAGCAGAGTGTCATCTGGTCCATATTTTTCGTTCTCTAACGCGCGAGAAGGGGTGAATGCGAGCTTGCTTAAAGCATTGCTGGTAACGGTGGTATCGTAGTAAGTTAGCTAGCCCGCTGGCTAAATGGTTAGCTCGATCTGTAAGTTTCAATCGAGGGGGGCGTGTCAACATTAGCAAGCCAACGTTTGCTTATGATACTTTTAAACTGTGTTTTTGTTCTTCCAATTCGGTACGCGCACTGTTATAGAGGCGTGGAAGTCGTTCTTGGTCTGTAGTGGTCTGAGATGCGTGACTTCCCCTGGCTTTGCAGCTCTCGGGAACGGGGTGACCTACTTTCCTCCAGTGCTTCCAACAAATGCATGCAGTGTCTACGCGGCGGCGGTCGTTAGCCAGCCAACATTAGCTGCTGTAATCGGATTTGGCTAGCGACGAACAACTGCATGAGAGATGATTGCTTTGTTATGGCGCAAGTTGCATGCGTTAGATATCTATTCAACGTTAGCCAGAGGTTTATAACTAGCGCTGAGTAACGTTAGATAACTTAATTTAACGTAAATGTATTCAGCAGAATCTGACTTGCATATGTTTACTAATTGTACCCAGCACTCCATAACTAGTGTGTGGAGCGACGATACTAGCTAGCTAGTATTACTACATTTCTATGAATGTATGTTGCACCCAATTAACTGTATTGCACCGCATGTACCTTAAATGACCACTCAGTGCAGTCATATCATAGACGAGTAATATTCATGGCAGGAATACACGAAATCTGAATAAATCCGTGGAGCTACAATAAACTTGCCTAAAAATGTCTTCCGTGTTGACGAACACGACGTGATTTAATGTTATTTCCGATTTAGAGGCCAGTTCAATATGCTAGCAAAGTTGAATTTTCATTCCAATGGACAACTAAAGATGTGCATATCATTTTCAACTGTCTTTCAGTCTTAAACAAGCGGGCCCTTATGGAGATGATATATACTGCAATATATTATAAATATATGGACCTATGTAGAAAATATAACGATAAATCTATTACACGGAAGTGTAATATATTACTATTTTAAATTGGCAATAATTTGTATATTTGCCTCTATATAATGAAGTGTTGCGAAATATAGATCATGTATATATTTAAGTATATTTAGCAATACATTCCACTTCCGCAAGGGGGAAAAAACCACACAGACCTCTTGTTTTAGGGACGGGCGGACCAAAAACGCTCCTCCGCAGTTAAACCTCAATCACCCTGATTACGCACTAGATCAGAAAATCGCACACAGTTTCTCTCAGATTCTGTCGCTGATCGTGGCTGTGTTTAGGCTAACTGTTTGCAGCTGTTTCTGCAGAAAATGTAACTGTGAGACCCAGGTGAGTTCAGCCTAATTAGGTTTGTTTATATACCTTATGCTTTGTCCCTTTCTTGGCAGTTGCAAGTTTGTTCATATATCATTTGGGTTAAGAAGAATGTCACCTTCCTGGTTATGGGTTTGTAGGTCACACTGAGGATCTCTTTGTAGGGTGTATCCCATGCTTGAAGCTCGGTGACTTTGAAACTTTCTGGAAATAACTATGATGATTCAGTACATTTTGTAACAAATTTTAAAAATACACTCGTAATACATACCAGACCTGCAAAACAGGATCTCGTAAACAGGAATTACTAACAGTGTCAGGGTCATGTTCTTCATCTGCTAAGTTGTCGCAAGTAAGTTCCACAGATAAGTTTAAGCAATGTCTAAAAAAACTCAACAAAAGAAAAAACCAAACTTAACAAATATTGAGTCCGAACCACGGTGGATCTCCACAAGGCCAGCTCCAGAATCCTGTTTTCCACGTCAAAGAGCACTTCTTCATTCCGTCCCATATGAAAATATGTCTGGAGTCTGGAGAGAACTAAATTTACCCTCCTTGTGAGTTCATTAGTGGAACTCAGGGTGACAGGCTGTGAATTTGCCTTAAAGGCTGAGTTTGACAGCCGGCAAGGGTTTGAACGTTCCTGGAGATGTCAGTTATTTACCCTTTAGTATTTTTACTGAGAAGTCCTCGGTATGCTCGCTTGCTTTCTTTACCCCATTGCACTCGTATTCCCCCCTGACCTGGGAGCGCTGGGTGTGTAAATATGCGCTTTCACTTTAAGGATGACAACCTATTCAGAACTGAGAAGCCACGTGAGACTTGGTTAATTTAGTAATAATTCAACCGATAATTTAAAGCGCAGAGAAACAAAAGCAAGCTCACTCTCTCTGGGCAGAAGTGAACATCACTGTCTGCCTTTGTGTTTGAAAGCGGCAGTTTCATTTCAGGGTACTTTTGCAGATTAATGCTGGTTTTAATCATAGTGCAATCCCTGTCAGTGGCGGATTCTAAAAAGAGTGGGATTAATCTCTCAGCTGACTATTCTCCCCTAAAAGTTTATGAACCCTGTATCGGGATAGCCAGTGGTTGTGGATGACCCAGCTTGTCAAAGCCATAGAAAGCTTGTCATAGACAGATGTCACGACCAGAGTTATCCTTGCCCAGTTTCAGTTACACACTGTCATTGACATCTGTGTAGTGTCATTTTCCTGTTTATGTAATATAATCAGCCTTTTCCCAATTGACTGCTGCTAGCCAGCGGCAGATGAGCTTCCCCTTCTGAGTCAGGTTCTGCTCAAGGTTTCTTTCTTTCCCCTCTTTTGTAAGGGGGTTCAGGCCTGGATCTCTGTAAAGCTGCTTTGTGAGAATGCCCTGTGTAAAAAGTGCTATACGAATAGCATTGAATTGAAGTTTAATTAAAGGCTTGCTTCTCATTGGCTCTTTGCTCTTTCTACAGCCTCTGTACAATGGCTCTCATCTCCATTGAAGACCTCGCCGGACTGGATGATGAGCAGCTGGATGATGACATCACGGATAACCCCGAGCCAATGGATGAAGAGGAGGAGGAGAGACTCTATGCCCATTGGCAGTCGGTGGCCAGCACCCACCAGGTGTCCGTTCCCACAGGTGCGACCCTCGCATATATCTGACTGTTGGATGCGGGAGGGGGTGGAGTTGGACATTGGTGGGCGTGGCTTGTTGCCAAGGCCCACCCTCCTGCAGTCTGGCAGTTAGATGCCTCTCATAAATCCTTTGTCTTTTGTGTGCTTTTAACCCTTTAAGTTGTAAGATCACAAATATGTGATTAGAATGTTGTTAACTGAACATTCTAATGCTGATGTAACAATCACTGCTGGTGATTTTAAAGCAATGGCATTCTAGAACACTGACTTTTGAAAACACATTCCAACAGCCCTACTCTGCAAAGGGTTAAGCCATTTATATTTTGGACTTCTAGCAGCTGAGTGTATCCAGAGCCGTTTGTATTCTTTTAATTAATGTTCAGTTAAGTTGTGCCGCAGGATATCGTTCTGAAGCAGTTCAGGTTCTGTGTTTTTGCTCGAGTGTATGACGACATCAGTGCCTCACCTGGGATTCAAACTTGCAACCTATGAGTTTGAAACTCAGTTTTCTGTCCATTAGGGCGGCTTTCAAGATGCAAAAACTGCAAACGCAGCCTTTCAGTTGTTGTCTTGGGTCTTTATCTTTTTTTCTTTCTGAAATGGATTTTCCTGAATGTTGCTATATCTCGCGTACTTACTCTGGCTAGGATTGAGCAATGTTCAGACAATGTGTCTCCTGTGTGTTTTTTATTCCTTGGATGCCGATTTTTGTTTGTTTATTTGTTTTAAAGAAACAAGCAGTCTTCCATTGATTGAGTTTCCATTGACTCAGCCTCTGAGCTCTGATGAATGACTCGCAAGGCTACAGCCTGTGAGCCGTGCTTTTGTTTCTTGGACAGAAATGAGGGGTCCGATTCAAGAGATGACCCGGCAGAACCAGCAGCAGGAAAGGGTGCCGTTCACCACCGTGTCCGAGCATACGAAGGTAAGCGGCCTACTCTGAGTGCTGCTGCTGCAGCCCGGGGTCAGGGGTCATATGCTGGCTCACACGAGAGAGGTATTTATAGAGCTGGAGCACAGGTCCATGTGTCAACTGTGCCAGAGCAGGGGGATGAGATAAGTAACTGAAGTGTGTGTGTACGTGTGTGTGTTTGTGTGTGTCTGTGTTTGTGTGTGTGTGTGTGTGTGCGCCTGTGTGAGTGTGTGCGCCTGTGTGTGTGTGTGTGTGTGTGTGTGTGTATATGTGCTTGTGTGTATGTGTGTGCTGCAGCTGGGAGAGGTGGTGTACGAGGAGAGGGTGTACCCTGCAGGAAAGTGGGCCTGCGTCACTCGGGAGGAGAAGCTGTATGAGCAGAGCATCTCCATGGCCTTCATGAAGCTCATGCGCTACATCTGCAAGGAGAACTCTGCAGGTAGGGAACCCCCCTGGTGGGGCCCCGCTACCCCTGAAATCACCCACACAAAGGCACACACAGCAACAGGGCATTCCCAAAATTACCTGCACAGCCACACACAGCAACGGGGTACTAACAGAAAAGATAAATGGATTAAAATTGAGTAAACGAAAGATGTCCACTCCCACCTCGTACCCCCCCCCCCCGCCCCTCCCACCTGCAGGGCGTTACCTGGGCATGACGGTGCCCGTGCTGAGCGAGATCCGCATGCTGGAGGACGGCAGCTTCTCCAAGGAGATCCTGACCGTGTACTACCTCCCGGCGGAGTTCCAGGACAACCCCCCCGAGCCGGCGGACCCCGACATCCGCATCGTGCAGCGGGAGTCCCTGCGCGTCGTCACCATGTGAGCCCGGCCCCGCCCGTCCCGTCCCGCCCGTCCCGCTCGTCCACCCGGCCAGCCCGGGCTCCAGCCGGAAATGTGACGCACGAGTAGAGCAGACAAACCCTTATGGAAATTACAGACACTGAACACGAATTGGAAATTACAGATACTGAACACGAATTGAAATAAAAATTATCAAGATATTCCAGCATATTACAGGATATGGGCAATCATGCAAATTATTTACGCTTTTAGATACTCCCGATATGTTTTTTTTTTAGAATTACACTGTTGAAATACATTTGCCGTTGTAGGTTTCAGGCCCACTTATTTACCATATATTGCGGTGTATGGCATTTCGGCAAGGGAATGGCCCTTTAATAACCCGGACGGGTCTTTGTTTAGACTGAATGTGATGATTGGGGAAAGAGTTAGTTTTGCGCAAACCTGTACGTGTTGGATTTGTGACGGCCTGGTGCATCACCAAAAACTGGTCTTGAGTTCGATTTTCATTCGTTAGCTTTTGTGCAGGTTAACATTTGCATATGAGTAGTGGTGCGTGTGTGCGCGCATGTGGTCGTTTGCGTGTGTGTGTGTGTGTGTGTGTGTGTGTGGTTGTTTGTGTGTGTGTGCGCGCATGTGGTTGTTTGTGTGTGTGTGTGCGCGCCTGAATGTGCATGTGTAACTTGTCGGCTTGCATATGTGTGTGTGTGCGTGTGTGTCTGCGCCTGTGTGTGTGTGTGTGTGTGTGTCTGCGCCTGTGTGTGTGTGTGTAACACGTGGGCTTGTGTCCCGCAGGGTGTTTTTCGGCACTACCACCGAGGAGACCATCACCCGGCAGATTAGCCAGCTCTGGGAGCTCCTGGGCAGCACGGACTCCCTGCGCCGCGACCTCTACATGGTGGCGGTCTACCAGAACCCGGGGGTGTCCTACCGCAAGAACGAGATCTGGTTCATTCGCCGAGACCCCTGAACCCCTGCTGACCCCCTACCCCCCCCTCCCCTACCTCACACACCAACTCACAAACACACGTTTACACAAACGCAACCAGGGGGTGTGCATACACCAAAACACACAAACACTAGCTTTCATTCCCGCCTTTTGATCTAAGCAGGATTGTGGCTGCCACCGTTACGTTCGTAAGACCGGAAACGGAGCGCGTTCCTGTCCGGTCCGAAGGCCTGTGGTCCATTATCGCCTGCGGTTGATCCTGTATCCCATTCCGAAAGTTCACCATCTCTTATTATAGGCACTCATTACAGAGAGACAATCATCTAGGTTCATTTTACACTTTCACCTTAACAGTCCTCTTTGGGAGGAAAAAAAGTTTTTGATTAATTTCTTTATTTTTTTTAAACATTTTATATTTCTCCTTTAAACTCTGTTCTCAAAACCTTTAGCGAAGTAGAACGAGGTCACTGGGAGAAGCCAAAGAAAGTCATACAAAATTTACTACTTGCTTAACTTATGTGTATACAAATAAAATCATAAAAATAACAATTATGAAGAACAGATTAAGTCATAAGTAATAAGTGATCGTGAATTAAAAATGAAATCCCTAATAAGAATTACAGGCCTCGTGCTTTCTGATGAAAAACATTTTAAATGGTGAACGCGATTTGAATGCATACGGACTGGCTGATACTGGTTAGATATTCACTGAATACAAAAATCACAATATACCTCATGAAATATAGACAGGGCTTATTGTACAATTCTGCTGGTGTTTTCATAAACACTTTTTGGGTCGTAGTTGTGGATAATATTCTGGCAATAAGTTCATATATATGTGCATTCTAGATGCAATTGTTGCATCTGTTATTACTTTTCAGTTTAGACTCCACTTTTTTATTTTATTATTGTGGCAGGAGTGGGTTAAAGAACTTAACCCCCCCCCCCCAACTCCCACCCCCAAATGTACAGCACTCCCCTGTCACTTACCTCACTGTTTTACAGATTTGTTCCCGAGTGCTTTTGAGAGACATTTTCTTTATCTCTTTGGATTTCTTTGTTTGCCTTTTTCTTTTCTTTTTTTTGCATTTTTGGAAATTTCTCTCTAAGTTCCTTTGTCAGGGTTTGTGTCATGGCTATTGTTGCTGTGGTTATTATTTTAATTTTGTGGCATTACATCCTCTGAATATCTTCTGGGGAAATACAGAAAATTTAATTTTCCTTTTTATTAATGTCTGCACAGTTGAAGGAACTAATTCTGTGTATCACATGTTTTTTAAATCCACAACAGATAATATGAAGTCAATTTTTACATTTATGGTAGATGTGTTTTAAACAAAGTATTTGTAGCCAAGCGTTTACTTTAAGGAGATTTGCTAACAATGACATTTTTAAATTCAATTTATGTATGTATATGCACGTGTAATGTAAACAGACTTGTTTGCCATAATGGCATTCCAGATTTAGAATTATCCTTGACCTTTGTTAACTGGTAGGATTTCTTGGAAATGGAATGTTTTGAAGTAGCGATGCTTCTGCTGTTGCCTTATGGTAGGCTAATATTCAAATGACCCGTTTGAAAGGAAGGCCATTTAAAGGTCACTGCTGTCCTCTTTTAGCTCAGGAACCTGACTGAAAACTGTGAACAGTATACCTAAGCATTTTTCAATTGTTTTTTTTATTTTAATTAAAATAAATAAATAGTTTTAACAACACAGCCAACCGAAAAAAAAAATATTATTACAATATAGAGCTGGCCTCGAGATGTACACTGGTAGAAGTCCTTACTTCTATTACAGTTTTTTTTTTTGGCAAACATTAATAAAAGGTCAACTAGACCACAGGGGATTTCATTTCTGGAAAAAGCAAACGACAATCATTTTCACGGAAGAGAAAGTGTTGGGAAGATTTCGGTGACTTCTATCATGCGCCTGCTAGACTTTTACAGTTTTCTTGAAATGTAGTTTAAAAGCCTACGTGACGTCTTATTTTATGTTTTCAGATGTTAGCGCTTGTGTTAGCCTATATGTTCGTATCCAACCCAAGTAGGCATGCTTTGGGCTGTGTGACGTTTGTGGGGTGCAGCTTTTGAGTGGTGGATTTGATTACTCTCTTGTGCAGCTGCAGTGTCCGCAGTCATAACTGGAGAAATAAGGCCTCGTGATAACGGCAGTGGGTGGGGCTAACACTCACTCACTGATTGGAACCAATCAGTTGAGCCCTGCGGCGGTCTGTCAGAGGCTTCCGATTGGTCGAAAGAAGTGATTGACAGCTCTGTGTAGCTCCGCCCATTATGATGACATCGGCGGAACCGCCGTGCTTCTCTCGTGGCTCGTGCTCCGGCCGGCAGAACTGCCTTCACCGTTTCCACCGATAGAATCACATTCCAGTCGGCTCCCCTCCTCGTGAATCGCATGACGTCTGCTTCGGTGATTCCCTGCTTTCTTAACGCCTGTAGGCTGTTACGCCAGTTGTTTGTGTTGAATAAAAGTCTTGCAGTCAGTATATTCTCCTTTCCCTAGTGTTTTTTTTTCCCACACCCCCATACACTTAATAGTTTCTTATAATTAAATAATGGGACTCAAGTAGGCCTAAATTTTTCCCCCCCAAAAGTGTGTTCACTGGTGTTAAGGCACAATTAGGGCCGCAGCTAAACATTCTCAGGCCCAGGACAAAATATACTGGGAGGGCCGCCCCCCAGTATATTTTGGAAAAATGGAAAAGTTACACCCCATATTCTGGCCCCCGCTTGGGCCTGCACCGGGGGCAAAGCGTCCCGATTAGTCCCCCCTTATCTGCGATTGTGTGTGCCAACAAGAAACAAATAAATTCAGCATTCAAGTTGCATTAAAAATCATTCACATCATTGAGAGTAGACAGGAATAGTCAATGACTGAATTGAATTCTAATGCATTTTAACTTGGAATGAGGAAAAAAGGGCTAGGCTATGCTAATTTGGCTTGTTAAACATCACAACCAGGGCTTCAGATGGGGGGGGGGGCGGCAATTTGTCCCTATCCCTGCCCTGAAGGGGGCCCAGGATATGGGGTGTAACTAATTTATTACTAAACATATTGAGAGGGCCCTGCCAATGTATTTTGTCCCAGAAATGAGAATTCATTACCTGCATCCCTGATCACAATTGACTCATCTTGAACTTTAAATGAAAAAATAATTTTTGAAGATTGTCCACAAGCAGTATGTTTTTTATGCTGTTCTTTACATCTTAATATTAGTCAGCATTTCAACTGGCTTATGACCTAAACCGAATGTGGTTTGCTTTTCAACAGCGCCACCTGATGGCGGTTCGTTCAGTTCAGTTCGATTCAATTCAATTCAGTGCGATTCAGTGGCGGGGAGCTGGGCTCCAGTGATGTACTGGGGGCGGGTCTTACCACCCATTGCAGGGCCTTCTGGTTGGAGACAGAGCAGCTGCCACACCCGCGCCGTGATGTGATTGGTCGGAATGCTCTCGATGGCGTGCCGATAGATGTTGACGAAATAAAGGTTCAGTGGAGGTACGTTTTTTTCGTTTTTAATGAAAAAATTGGCCAAAAGGACCCTGAAAGTACAATATTATTATATTTGGGTACTAATAAGTACCTTTTACAACAAAAAAGGCACAAATGACTTACAGATTGCTGGCTAAGGGTGCAGTTTTATAGACCTATAAGGTACCACCCCAGTGACAAGCATTTGTACCTTTATAGACACTTTTTTTGTACTTTTTTTTTTGTGAGTGCAGGATCTGAGGTGGCCTTTTTCAGTTTCCTTAGGAAGTATATTCTTGACCAGGGTGGAGGTGTTGAGGTCCTTGGAGATGTGGACACCCGGGAACCTGAAGCTGGAGACACGTTCCACCTCAAACCCATTGATGTAAATAGAGGTGTGTCTACAGCCTTTGGACCAGGGGTACCCAACCAATAACAAGAAACAAACAAAATAAATTCAGCATTAAAGTTGCATCAAAAATAATTTGCATTTTTGAGAGTAAACCAGCATATTCAATGCCAGAATTAAATTATAAAGTGCTATTCAAGCATATATTACATTTGAATGAGAAAAATTTAATGGGCTAGGCTACACAAACTTGCTGAAGGTCTATGCAAGATCAACGATAAACATTTATTCTGCGTCAGTCTAGGAACTGTCTTTCAAAAGGTGTGTGATTAGTCTACAGTAAATTGTCAATAGTCTAGTCTAGCTGTCAATAGTCTAGTGGAGGCACAGTGGTAGCAGTACTTATGTTCCCATGTCATTTAGAGCAATGGATATAATATTTATTTTGAAAAATCTTACTTGCAGGGCGTAGGGCAGTGATGTATAACAGTTTGACACTCTGAAACCTGGTCCTGGGTCTGTCTGTAAAAGCTTCCGTGGGGCACACAGGCGTAATGCCATTACTCGATGAACATCAGTAATAAATGGTACCGAATATTAGTTCTTAAGCGCATTTACAGATGATCACAATTCACTGAGATAAGATGAAACCAATTTATATTTCCTTATACGCCTACACGCAGTCTGCGCGAGTGCCGGTCGTGTGCTGCGCGTGCATCACCATCAGCGGTTATTGTAGTCTACTTGATTGATTTACAAGCATCATTTATTCCGTCTAAACTGTAATAAGCAGTTTAGGCTTCAGTTGTAAGCGCTCGCCCACAAGGGCTTTGAGCAGTAACCAGCAATAATGCAATAATTCACGCAACGATTTAGCCGCGCGCAAAGTCCCGTTTCAAAGACAAACGTTATACTGACGCCGGGCACCCACCGCACGCGTCGCGTATGCGTCGCGTAAACAGGAGGGCGAAGCAGCACGGCGCGACGCGTAGGGTGTCTCCACTGGTTCCGTTTGTGTCGCGCAAAGGCTTGCGTAAAAGCTATATATTCCTAGTAGCTCTCGCAGTCTGCAGTGGGCTTACATCGTGTATTTCACGTTTGTTCAGGACTTTTGACTATGGGTAAGCGAATACTTGGTGAGAGACCTTTTTCAGTCCATTAATTTGGTAATATTTTTTAACACATGTAAATACGTGAGAAAGTAAACGCTTTCAACAATTACCATAAACTTAAATCGCAACGTAGCCTGCATAATAATCATGAAGAATATGTAATGATCATAATAATAATAAATAATCCGTAATCAACCATTGGGAATTCCCGTGTTGTCTTGTCATTCACGTGAAAACATTTATAGGATCAGATTTAGTAAAATCAGCTAATCATCAAAAAGATAACGTAACAGTTTAATCTTGAAGGGATATGAACACCACAACGCCATGAACACCGGAAGCTTTGAAGTACAAGTGCAATAAAGGCTTGCTTGCAACTTCATTTATAAAATAGGTGCATTTTCATCGGCAAGACCACTAAATAATCTGATTTTTTTAAAGCTCTGTGGATTATCTGATTTTATTAACAAGCCCTTTTTGAAAGCACGGCGAACGAAGACATCGGAGAAGTAAAATAGTTTTAACCAGCCATTGCTCAGCCTATCTTCCAATACTCGAGCTAACAAACCGCTGCTCGGTGCATTCCCTTCTACGTCATTCAATAGGCTACGTCTTTCTGTGGTGTATTTTCAAATTTACCCCACCCCTCCGCAAAATAAGACAGCGAAACTAAGTTTGCCTTTTCCCCAGGTTCCAGTTATTTATTTATTTATTTTTACAAACGAAAAGGCTTGTATTTTTTTTTTTTTTTTTTGGTGCTTATAAAATATCTGGGAGGTAACTAGGGACACACCCCCAGTAATATAAGGATGAAATATAAATCAGAGCATGTATACCTAGCATTTTAGAGCATATTTCTGTGTATAAACAGGCCATCGTGACGCGCGACAAGCCGAAAAAATAGAACTGAAGCGAAAAACTACGCTTCAGTTCGCTTGTGTCGCGCGAGCTTCGCAGCCGGTACGCGACGCGTTCGCATCTGGTGGAGACGACGTCGCCCGCTGCCGTTGTAATAACAGTACTTCAACTACGCTTCAGTTACGCGCGTAATACGCGCGTAGTGCGCTCGCGGCCGATACGCGTGCGGTGGGTGCCCGGCTTGAGGCTTAAAAAACCGTGCACGCAACTTCTAATGTGGTGAATGTGTTGCACGAAATTCCAGGTCACAGTGTTGCATCACGTAAATGTAGCAGCGTGCTCGTGTCGATACAGTGTTTCCACGGGTTCTCTTAGAAGGCTATTTGAAATAAGATCAAACGTGAAACCAACACAGCGATAAACGCGTGGAATTTTCTGAAGCAATGAAACTGTTAAGGTTGTTGAAATTTACGTTCTAATTTTCAACAGACAATAATCGATTAATGTTCTTCACCAGAAGGTCGCAGCACTGATCCTTTCTCCGGTGTCTCCGGAAAACCGGAAGCGTGTCCAATCCAAGAGAGGGAGAAGGGGAGAATGAAACTTGTGAGATAGGCAAGTCTGTGGACCAGAGTCGTAGCCAGGGTATTTTGAGACACGGCTTTCACGGCAGAGAGACTGGAACGGGATTGGGAATGGTTCTGCGATCGCCAGCATCACTCATTTTAAACCAAAGTTAGTGCAAAAATGAATTAGGTGTGGAATAGAATGCATCGCCCAACAAATCCAAACCTCTGATCCATCGCAGCCGTATTGCTTTAAAGTCTGTTTTTTTATTTTGTCCGTCGTTTATTTGATTGGTTAAGGACTCGTCCGTGAAAGCAGTGCGGGATTCCTGGTTTGTTCCGATTCTTCGACAGGAACGCGCCCAGCTTTGTCGTTACCCTTTCATTCTTTCCCTGTCTTGTATTTCGCTGCTTAAGGACTTGCTCTAAAGTAGTTTACTACAATCATCATGGAGCTATCGTCGGCGGAACGTGGACAGCGGCGGGAGATCTACATGCAATCCACGGCCCCTAACAACACTCCGCGACGGTGGCTGTTGTCTAGTAGGGCAGTTACTGTTCTCGCTGTTGGCATGCTCTTTGTGAAAGGTAAGATCCAGCTAGTTCGCCGGTTTCTTTGATAATTAAGAAACAACTTTCATGGCCCGTGCTTTTGCTTTTCAAACACGACTTGTGCGTCTGAATTGGAGTAGCTATGCCCACATAGCTAATTAGCTAGTCACTGTGATCGCAAGCTTGTACTGTGCACTTAAAACGAAGACTGAAGTGAGACACTGTGAAAGAAATCGTAGCTTTATGGAAAAAAAAAGATTTATGGCTATGATAGACACATAATGCGGCTCCTTGGAACGGTTGCATTGTTTCTTGGTTCCTGGCTCTTTAAAAGCCAGGTTGCTGTAGATTTATGGCAATTTGATAATATGGTTGTACTACTCATCTGTGGAATATTATATGTATGGGCTGGGGTAGTCTGCATTGTATACCAATTTGAATTCTGTCCTTGAGCATTTGTAAAGTTACCTGTTTTAAAGTAAATGTTTGTTACATACATTCTGTTTGCTTTGCACTAACTGCTTGTTGGAGTAAGATAAACAGAAAACAATTAAGATAAACATACATTGTCGAGCAGTAATACTGTCCGGCAGTGGATTCCGACTGTAAATTTAACGCAGTTTCTTGGATTATCGCGCCCTTTGGGAGCCCTGGATTAAATTCTCGTTTTAATGCCCAGGTAAACGTCATTCATTCGATATACCTATTGTATGCTGTGGAATCTGGCGTGCAGTGGCCAACGGTAGCCGAGTCTTGCGTGCCAAGTGACACATTTAAATTGAAGACACGGGTTACGCTTTACTGTACCGGGACCAATAATTGCGGCGATGAGATGTTCGAGTTTCCAGCTCGATATAAAGCCGTCTGGACAGAGACGAAGAAAGTAATCTCATATGAAGGCAGGATGGGCGTCCTGTCCTATATCAATTTGTGCAAAACCGTTGCGTAAAGAACCGTCCGCGTGCCCTTTTTTAGTGAAAGTTACCAAGTATTTTTTGTCCCACGCCAGACAGTTAGCTCCCGTGATAATTGTGTCACATGCGCACAATCACTCGCGGACATGTTGACATAGGGTCTTACAAAGTTCCGCCGGGGTCCCAGTGAACTCGGCCGACTCTCATGAATTCCAGCCGTAGTCAGACACGGGGTGGGGGATGGGGGGTGGGCATTCAGGCAGAGCGGAGTGTAGTCATCTCAATGGTGCCAAGCTTCCGCTCTCGCTGCTGCTTGGATTCTTCCTCGCTGCCTCCCATCCCCCCGTTGAAATGGAAAATATCTCGTGGTCGTTGCCGTCTCGGGTTTGGAGTAAGACACCGTGGCCTAGGGACACTGAGGCTGCAGTGAATGGGAGAGAGGGAGAGACTTTGCCATAGAAGAAATTGCAAATGGAAGTTGGGGATAGAGGGAGAAGTTGTGGAAAATAAAGAGGCCCTGTGTTGTCCTTTTTTGGCTGGGAGATTAACAGCTCTTTTTCCTGCCTATGTGTTTGAAGGGGGGCTGGGGGTCCCATGGCTGTTTGTGTCCCTGGAATACTTTGGATGAATTGGTGCATGGGGAGTGGGGCTGGGGGAGGGTGTTCATGGGGGTCAATGTAGGAAATTGTGCCCCATTTGCAAGGAGGCTAGAAAGATAAAGTCCAAGGCCAATTACAACTCACAGATACTTGTCACCTCATGTGGCTTAGAACTTTTGGGGGGGGGGGGGGGGGCATCTCCTTCCCTTTGTGATGGAAATGCTTAGCGGTCCCGGGGAAGCCATCCGTATCAACAATAAATGACAGAGAAGAATAGGCTGGATGTGCGCAGGTATCCATAAAACACAGAGGGCATTTCAGTCTTTATTTAAAAAAAACAGCTCTGTTGGTCCGAACAGGTCAGGCTGTAATTCTAGGTTTGGTACGATGAATACATTTAGTCTTTGCCTGCGCGTGTAGCAGTGTGTGCAGCCGTTTGTTGAAACGCAGAATTGAATTATTCATAACAGGACCTTTAGCAGTTTTCACCCTGTTGTCAGGGGCGCCGTTTGCTTCTTATAATGGAATATTTCGTGTAAGTACGGTTTGCACGTTATAAAAGAAAAACTCTGAAAACCCATTTTTTAAAATGTATAAATATTAAAGTGCCTTAAGAACACTCTGGGAAATGTCTTATTTTTCAGCAAAAGCCTGGAAGATCTGTGCCCTTTAACATCAAAAATAATGCAACCTCCTGCCACTGATTTGAGTGAAGTCGTATTTTCTCTTAAATCAAAGGTGTACATTTAAGGAAGTGACTTTACTGCAACTATATTACTTTCCCAGATACAGCAATGTGAACATTGCTGGTAGAAATGCTTAACCCAGACAGGAGAATTTTGATGTATTTCTGCTGAAATATCAGTCTATGACTTTTCCAGAAGTTATTTACAGACAATTTATACACATTTAAAGCAATATACATCTATAGACAAAAACATTCACATAATTAGAGATGCATTTAAAACACTGAAGTGTTATAATACTACTATAACCGATACGGTCTGACCATTTGTAAATCTGGGTCTGAAGTGGATTGTTGTTGGGACTTGTGCGTACTGAGATTAAATTGGCATGATACAAATTATATGCACATTCCCTGAAGGTGAACTATATTTGTGGATGATCACATTAATTATGTACAGTTAGAGCAATAAAATGTAAAGTGTGCACATTGGTGCCTGCTAACTGGATGGCTACACTACATTACGCCAGCTTGCTAGCTAGCTATGTTCAGTGCTCCCCCCCCCCCCCCGACTTTAAATGCTGATCATCCTTTAATGCTGATGCAGAGTGAATGCCTTTGAGAACTGTGCATAAAAAGGACAGCGCCATCACCTGGAGGAAGGTGGAGCAGCACTAGTTTAATATCCAGTTAAATGGAGACCGTGTCTTTGCTTGCGTGCAGGCCTGAAATAAATAGTTATTTGAAATTCTTGAGCTCTAGATTCCCGTTAAATTTGAAAGCACTCCTGCAAATTTTCAATGGAACATGACCAACCAAAATGTTAAATCACACGAATTAATACTGTTTAG
Source organism: Anguilla rostrata (assembly GCF_018555375.3). Lineage (NCBI taxonomy): Eukaryota > Metazoa > Chordata > Actinopteri > Anguilliformes > Anguillidae > Anguilla > Anguilla rostrata. The sequence continues at coordinate 8,289,693 of NC_057934.1, read as the reverse complement.
ATTATTTGTGAAATTTTTATTTTTAATTTTTAATACTGCTAGAAAATTTACTGGTGTCTACAAGATTAAAGTATTTGAGATGAATTTTTTGGCCACGTTATGATTGTGTGCAGTAGGATAAACACTCGCTCGTGATGGTGTTAAAACCGCTTGGTTGATTTATTGCTTTATTGCCGTGTTTTAAAGTAGACTGTATTTAGATTTCAGAGGGTTCATCTTATATTGTGCGCTTGATATGTTGGATTTAAACTGTTAAACGACAGTGCTGTGTCTTAGGCAGTTGTTTAAATATGAATGAATTAAACATTTCACTAAATCAGAATATATTTTAAACACTTGGGAGGGTGTGACTACTGAGTGCTGCTCGTTTATGTGGGGATGACAAACTCCTGCGGGACCCAAATGGATCATTGTGTTTTATTGCTCGGGCCTGTATGGATCCCAGACTTAAACATTTACGCAGCCGGGTTCTGAACAGGGGCTGTAAATCAGGGGGACTTGGCTTGTGTGTGGTTTGTGTGGCACGCCGTGCTGGCCACAAATATATGGCAATTTGGACACAAATGTATTTTACTCTGAACTGCAGTTCACACACGCCCACATGCGCAAGCACACGCAGACACACGAGCACGCGTGCACACACAAACCACGCGCACACACATGCACACACAGACACACACACACACATGCACACACAAACCACGCGCACACACATGCACACACAGACACACACACACACAAACACACATGCATACACATACATTTTCTGGCAGTATGAGTCCTTACCCATGACCCTACATCTTTTAAATATCAAGTTAATATCAATATCAAATGAGATCCAAATATTTTTTCTGCTTATTTGGTGTGTTCAAGGTAAATGGAATTCCTGAGAATGGTCATCATCATTTTTCTCATAGTCTGTTGCTTTTGCTGCTGTTGGATGACTCTGCATTCTGATGTTCAATGATGAGATGTTCGATATGGATCTCGTATTTGTGAGGTATTTATTTATTTCCGCATGGATGAAAGAACATGAAAATAATCGGCCGCAGATGAATTTCGTACGAGCACGTCTGTGGCCGCTGAGGTTGTTTAGGTTACGCACGTTGTCAGCGGGGCTGGGAAAGTTTTCCACTTCGTGGCACGCAGGAAGCACACGCAGGATATCTGCAGGTAGTTTTTCATCAGAACCACATTGCAAACGCAGACGCTTGCAACAGAAAGTCCTTCTGTCGTAATTGGAACCGCTGCTGGGTAATGTGGAACATCCTTGTTGTGTTCTGGGACTTTATATTCTGCGGTCCATAATTGGTTGTCTCCTCCATGCTGGACACAGATTCCCTAACTGTGCACACTCACGCACATGCACACACATACACACACACACACACACACATGCATGCACGCGTGCATTCACTTGCACACATGCACATACAGACATACATGCATATACACACACACACACACACACCTACCTTTGTGCCTCCATTCACCACCCACTATAGATTTATTTTTTCAGTTTCAGCACTGTCCAGAAAAAATGCAAGATTCAAGGTGCACAAATCAGCATTTATAAATAATGAGTACAGTCATGGAAACGGGAAGGTCCTTGACCTGCCCAGCAATGGAAATAAACAATTTTTTGTGTGTATACTGTATGTTTATGAAATAACACATTGTGCACACGCACACACACCAGGTATTCAGCATAATGCGGCTCACATGAATAAAGAACATCCATCCATCCATTATCTATACCCGCTTATTCTGAGCAGGGTCGCAGTGGGTGCAGGATCCTATCCCGGCATGCATTGTGCATTTTGGTGCATGCCATAGTAAGACTGAAAGGGCTGTCCGTTGTTGAATGGCGGCGATGAAGCCATTGTGTAAAAAGCCGTCTGTTATCACCCGGGGCGGTCGAGCGGTCAAAGCTTCGCTGAGCTCGGAATGTGAAGGACTCCCCTAAATACCTGGCTCTGTTCTGGCTGTTATCTCCTGCTTGCTTTCTGCTGCGGTTCCTGTAGATAAATTCTTTTTTTTTTTTTTTTCCCCATTTGACCGGAAGAGTGGCTTTCACCGGGCATGTGAGTTTCAAGGCCGCGTTTTGTGAAACACTCGCAATTGTTAGCTTGCCCTCTCTGCGTGTTTTCGCCCTCTGTGGCGTCTGCCACTTTGCGCACACTGTACGCACATGCCTTTGATTAACTGTGAAAGAAGGCCATTGAGGTCTCCTTGCTCCCATCCTTTTCTGATTTGTGCCCATCCTTTTTAAAAATGTAATTCTTCACAAGGCCTTCCTTTGAGCAAAGCGCATCAGAGACGAACGTTTTTAGCGATGGAACAAGGCTGACTTGTGTTACCTCTCTCGCTCTCTCTCTCTCACTCTCTTTCTCTCTGTATATGTACTTAAGAACTCGCTCTCTCTCTCCCTCTCTTTCTCATCTGAATTGGATCAACATTTTCCGGTCCCAGAAAGTTTTTTTTTCGTGGTCGGGAGCTAAACCCAGCTCATTCCCGCATTAAGGAGCTCACGGTGTTCTCTGTTAAAACTACATTTCATAAGTTGAAACCGGTGTCTTTTTAAATATAGACATGATGTAACAGTTGGGGAAATTTGGGTGCAGATACCAAACCTAAAAAAAAAAACAGAACGTGAGACACGTTTGGATGTGGAGTGAGTTGGCCAGGTGTTCTCCCTCATCTCTGTGTTTACCCTGGGGAGTGTTGGCAGGAAGCATATGCTGTAAACTTCAAGGTCGGGGTCAGAGGTCAAGGTCGTGACCTTCCATCACCGTCCTCCTTTATTTCCCATCAGCCCCCCCCCCCGTAGCAGTCGTGATTGGCGAAGGAGATGTGTTCCAGTCTTCAGGGAAAGGTAAACGGAGAGAAGCAGCTTCGTAAGTTCTGTGATACGATGCCGGGGAACAGAAGGCGCAGATTTATGTTTATGACCTAACCCCGCAGAAAATGGCGGATTTGTGCCTTTTCACTGCCACGTTGCCAACTTTGTTCCTTGATCCAGGGACTTCAGACCCCATCCAAGCAACTTTTTCCCCACCAATAGCGCCACTATTTTGCAGTTTTACAGGATTCTTTTACCCAACTAAACCTTAAGTTATTCCCAGGTGGCAACTTCTATGTCCACAATTGACCAGTCGGTAGCAAAATGTTATGGGGTAGGGGAGTTGCCAGAGCAGAATGTCGCACAGCTAAAACTTTCCACAAATAGTTTCGTGTCAGGGAGTCATTTGAACAACTTTTTCCTCCTTTGCCACGCTCATGGGCACTTTAAAATCCGAGAGCGCCCCCACCCTGATAGCATGCCGGCCTGGCGGCCACGAGCTGCCCCTCTGACGCCTGTTTTCCCCGCCGTCGGCGGCTCAGGTTGACCGACCGCGCGTCGCCGCCGCCGTGCGCGAGCTAGCCCGCCAGACCCGCGATAACGTCTACAAAGCGCCAACCCCGCCAAATGCCTGCGCTTTTTTCTTTTTTTTTTTCCTTCTTTTGGACCAGGGCCCTGTTATCTGCCAAGCTTCATAGTGTTCCAGCAGCCTGTCAGCTCCTTGCTGTGCTTGCACTTAAGAACACCTCCCTCCCTCTCTCTTTCTCTCTCTTTCTCCCCCTCATCTCCCTTTCTCTTCACTTAAGAACACTTCTCCCTCCCTCCCTCTTTCTTTCTCCCTCTGCCTCTCCCTCTCGCTTAAGAACATCTCCCTCCCTTGCTCTTGCTGTCTCTCCCCCCCTTTCTCTCTCTTTCTCTCTCTGTCTTCCCCCCACTCTCTCTTCCCTGTTTTCTCTCTCTTCCCTACTCACTCTCTCCCTCTCTCTGTCAGTGGAAGTGAGGATCAAAGTAAAAGAGAGCGGTTGTTCCACTCGGGTTGAATCTCTGCATGCTGTCCCTGATGATCTCATATGTTTCCTGCCACAGCGGGTTGGGACGGAATGGGGGGTGTTGGGGGGGGGCTCCAGGGAGATGGAGAAAGGCCTGCAGTCTCGATCAGAGCGGGGTGGGGGCGGTGGTCAGACAGAGTAGCTCAGATACAAGCGCGGAGGAGACCGTGAAGAATTTTGGGGTTCGTGGCCTTCACCGTTAACTTTCCCCCTCCCCGAGGGTTCTGCGATCTTCTTCCAACTCTGGGGGAATCGTTCCCGAATTCCTCCGGAAGAGTGTGGCCGGATTCGGTCTGCGGTTTTTACAACAAAGGCTCCCCTCTCGCCCAGATGGTCCCAAATCCGCGCATTCGCAGATTTACTAACATGTCTGCAGCTTCATGAATCACGGGCAGGTGCTCACCGATCGGGCCTACAGGCTTATCAATGCATTTACAGATTTATCGACTTGCCTGTCGGCTCCGTGAATGTGCGGATTTATGTACTGCGTCCGTGTGCTGGTAAAAAAAAGGGGCCTGGTGTTTTGGATTTGGAGTACCGGGCAGCGAGAGAGAACTCGGTTGGAGCGCTCTCCCTGATGGAAACCTTGGCCAACGGCCATCTTCCCCCCCCCCCCCCCTCCCCAGAGCTGAAAACTTTGAAGGAGGAGGAAAGAAAAACATTTGCACCATGCGGCTTTGCTTATTTTTTCTTGTGTTTGTACTTCCTTGTTTGATTGGGAAGCGTTTGAAGCCGCTTATTATGGTGACTGTGATTGCATTTGTTGGACGCCGTTGTGCGATTTGGAGAAGAGGGGTTGCATAAAAAGTGCGACTGTTGTGGAACGAGCTCCTCCTTTGGACGCCACGTTGGCTGCTGAGGTGTCACACGGGGTGATTGCTGCCAGCGGAGTGCGTTCAGTTTAGAGAGCGGGAAAGTTTCGATTGATCTGATGAGATGTTTGTTTGGCAGGAGGAGGTTAAGTTGTTGCTTTTGCAAAAACAAAAAAGGCCCAAGAACACAGAGGAGATTTTGTCTGAAGCAAGGGTGTCCAATCTTACCCGAGAAGAGCCAGTGTGGATGCAGATTATTGTTGTGTTCTCAGGCGTTGTAGCTTTTTCGGGCGTGTGTTTTGGCTGTTGGTTTCAGGCTGTTGGGTTTTCAGGCTGTTGGGTTTCTAGGCTGTTGGGTTTTCACTGTGTTGCTTTATGAGCCGTGGGAGGGCTGTCCAAACTGAAGGCATGGCCAGGGATTAGTTACTTGGAGATGTCTCTACAAATAAGATCCCTGGAGATGATGTGCTGGGACGGGTGCCCAGGACTCCTCCGCGGGAGACCAGGGCCCCCCTCTGATTGGATGGGGGAGGGGTGGGGGGGAGTGGGTAGGTCGAGCCGAAATAAGAGCGCGGGCGCCCGACCAACCCCCCCCCCCCCGCCGGGTGAGCCCTTTCTCCGGGCGTGGTTACCTCCCACACCTCCGCACCCTGTGTAATCCACCTGGGACAGGTCCAGCTCTGAATTCCTCCACCTTTTCTCCCCCCCCCCTCTTCCCTGGATCTTTATAATCTCAGGAATGTCTTTATAAAAATGCTGGCCGCCTGCAGCTCGCCCTGCTGCTGCGTCACCAGCTCCACTCTTACCAGACCCCCCCCAAGCCATCCCTCCCGGTCGATCAGTAAATTTTGCAGATGCAAAATGTCTGTAGTTGTGTCTCTGGTCTCTTGGTATCTGCTGATTAAGGCGTTCGTTTGTGTTCCTGGAGACCAGATTTTCCCGATTAAAAGCGAAATATGACATCACTGTGGTTTTTTTTTTGGTTCTGTGCACGGTGCTTCCATGGGGGTGGGTTTAACTCCTTGGTTTTGGCGATGTTTCAGCACTGTGAGCCAGGGCCCCCACCCCCCCACCCCACTGCGGCCAGGACAGCGGCTGTTCAGGTTTTAAGGGATGTGATTTTCCTGATAAATTGGGAAATGCAGATTTTTTCCCCCCGTTCTGTAAACGAAGTAGTAAAACAAAGTAGTAAAATTTGGCTTTATTGCTGAACATTGCAGTCAACTCAGAGTAAAAAGGCTCATGAAGTGTGTGTGTGTGTGTGTGTGTGTGTGTTGGTGTGTATATGGTCATGTGCACTTATGTTCATGTGTTGTTAAATGAGTGGTGGATTCCCCTGACGTCACCAAAAAAATTTAACTGACCATGGTGAACTCAACCTGATGCTAACTTGCCCCTTCAGACATATTAACATGGAGGCTAGCCAATCATGTTCACCAGTTGCAGTTGTTCAGTCTGCCTCACATTTTCTGTTCCCATTGGTCATCCTCCTAGGGGGTGGAGCTAAACATGAGAACATCTTGGTTTACTCGGTTTTACAGGAATCTTTATGTGCCTCAATTAAACTGGGAATAAGAATGTGCTCAAGGGGTAAATGTGCCCTGCTGTTGTAGTGCGTATGCTATACATCCAAACACAGACCAGCATTTCGCACCAAAGTACTAAACCTTAACTCTAACACAGCCAAGCATCTTGCACCAAAGTACTAAAACCTTTACTCTTAATTTTAAAAATCAATAATGATTTACTTAAGTGTGCATAACCACAACAGCAGTGGTCCCTAACCATTATCCTACTCTGCCACCCTCAGAAAAATAGGTTCTGCGAGGGTCCGAGGTTTGTTCTCCAGTCCTTGGTTCTGTTTCATTGGAACGTGAGCCTGACTTACGGTGGCACTCCTGGCAGGATCAGTGACCCCGCTCTTGGTTTAAACGGGAAGTATAAAATGTAAGAATGGAAAAAAAAGACCTGAATAAGGCTGTGAAATGGCACATCACCCGTGTAATTTCCTCTCCTGTGGACACGGGTACATAATAATCGCTGTAATAACAATCTGCGGCCAGTGGCTGCATTGAGGAAAGCTGCTCGCTGCCAGCTTGGCAGGGCGTCTTGCATAGCTAGACTGTGAACTTGTAGCATTTGGCTGGCATTTGTTTACAAAAGGTTAAATAAAGGAGCTAACTTGGCTGAAACCTACGTGTGCGAAGTTGCAATTGGCTATCACTTGCTAGCTTTCTCTATAGGTGGTCAGACTTTAATATACTCTTTTTTTTATTGAGGGGCTAAGGTGTTTTTATTCTTTATAGTTTGTGCTTATCCTTAGACATTAAGTGACAAAGTCTGCTTCCTTTATTCATTGTTTTATGGCACAAACGGCTGTATTGTTCTACCAGACATCAAAGAGCCGGGGGGGGGGGGGGGATGCTTTGTGTTTCTCCAGAGAGCAGGGAGAAGCCACAGGTACAGGTGTGGGGAACAGAGAGCGTTGTCTTGGTGAATGCTACTGAGTTGTCACCGTATTTTCAGTACATGCTGAAACCAGGAGGGGAAATCCAAGTTAGAATTTTTATTTTTTTAATCTGTCTAGCTTACTAGATGTATTATGTGAGGAATGTTTTTGTGGTTGAAAAGGGGATGCTTTGTACTGTTATTCTAAAGGGAATGATGTTGAAGGTGCGTGTGTCAGAGACAGAGAGAGAATGAGAGAGAGAGAGAGAGACAGAGGGTTGTATGATTTGCCATTGAGCCCCATTAAAAGCTTAAAGCATTCAGCAGCAGTGTGTGATTGTGGTTTGATCTGAGATCATGGCGAGACCACATTTCGTATTAGTCTGAGGGTTAAAAACAACATTCAGGCTTGGTCTGAGGGCAATTTGTGTCTTTGCGTGTCTGTCTCTGTGTGCACATTAGCCATTAATTGGCTAATATTTGCATTAAAGAGCGCGCGGACATGGAGTTTATTAAAATTATAACTTTCTGGTTGTGTTTCATATAAAAAAATAACGCTTCCTACTACCGCTGACAAAAGATCTGGTTTTATGGTTTTATGTTTGAGCCGTCTGTGAGGCCCAGCTACAAAAATCCTCCTAAAACCTGGCCTGAATGTGTAATTAGACTCTTGTTTGTCATCCCAGAGGAGAATTATGGGAATTATCCCGTTTTTATGGAAAACTCCCTAGTTTCTCCCTAAAGCCGTGCCAGAGTATGTGGAAGTGTTATTTCGGGATTTTCGACGGTGGCGATTAAGCGATTTAGAGCTGGAACCGTCGGCGCGGCAACGCCACACACTTCCCCACTGTTAGCGGATGAACGTCCCGCGACCTTTACATTCAATATATGCTCGTCTTAATTAATCGAACGGTATATTATTGGACAGCAGACAAGCCGCCTGCAGTACAGACGGTTAAGAAATCGGATCGCCGCGGTCCTCGCGTGTTACTGTTGCGTTTTGGCTCTTATCTGGAATGACTGGCAGAGATTACTTTTTAAAAAGCATAATCCATTTACACAGCTGGGTGTCCTTACTTGAAGTGTACGTTGGCTGTCTAAGGGGGGAGCGTTCCACACGCTAGTGTGTCAATCAAACCGTGTGATGCCAGCGATCTTTTAGGGGGACCAGATACTCAACTCCATGCGCTTACCTTTGGAAATTCTGTCTCCCTGCTGTTGAAGCAAAACTATTCCTATAGTTTTCCTATATCCCTGCATTCCTAAATATTTGTTAATCGGTGTGAGCAGGGATGGTACTGTGGCACGGGACATCTGTGTTGTAATGTAGCATCGGAATCTCCTGTTACCAGCGGGAACTAATTGTTGAGCATCTGGTTGGTCATTAGTGTCTGGTCAGCTCAGGATGCTGGAGGGATTTTGGAGGAATCTGGCGCCACCAATGATGGTGCCTCATAAAATGATGAAAGATTGTCTAAAACTGCAGGAAATGCAAACCACCAGGCATGTCCGTAGCTGTAGTTTATTTTTTGGTGAAGGATTAATCAAAGCTTGCTGTTTCCAAAGCTCAAAATAGTACCCTTGTCTTCCTCTTCTACAAAGTGTCTGTTTTTATTTCAGGTCCTACATCTTTCTGACGGTAAATCTTCTGTAATATATTATATTATTCTATAGCTTTCTTACTTTTTTCGGTTTGACAGCTTACACAAAACAGCTGATTTCTGTTGGCACATCACCTTACCGAGTGAGGCCAATCTGTCAGTGACTTTTGGCAGTACCTCACCACCCGTGAAACACAACTCTTTAAGTGGAATCACGGAAAACTTCAAGAACCTCCTGATACTCATTCACAGCTCACGCATTGGCATTCCGAAGCACGACTATCATCACTCTTAGGAGAAGTGATAATTGCCTGATGTGTGTAATTCTATATGGAATGTATTCTGCAGGATGTGTGTAAAATGGTCTAAGAAACGGTTTGAATGAATGAAAAAGGAACATGACACACTTGGACGTAATTCCCGAATGTGCATGTGCTTGCGCGCGAGCCACTTGGAAATTCTTCCGGGAATAAAAGCGGAAGCTAAACCAGGAATAAAATGGGAACGGGGGCAGGAGACACTCCCCTTTTGGGATTTGGCCTGATCTGTAACCCAAAACTGTTCTAGGAGGTTAACTTTTCAGGGCGGGTGGGAATTTTTTAAAAGGTTTTTTTTCCAAGTTGGGCCGATTGAATGTTTTCTTTTGTTTCTCACTCCCTCTGTGTTACGTTCCCTGCCTCTGGGAAGAGTCATTGTGAAAGGTGAGTGTTCAATTTGCCAAAAAATACCAAAATGAGGATTGCTCATGGTTCAGTTAATTGGATTAAATACAGTTTTATAAATTGGCTGAAGTGAAGTAGAATTGACCCCTGACCCTGCTGCAGGCATTGCCACCGAGTGCGCTGTGCAAGTGTTAAAAAGCCAGAGCACACAGACGTCGGCTTTCCATGGTTTTCATTGGCCGACATGGCTGAGCCCCGGCTGGGGCCCAATCAGGAGACAGCCGCTCTCTCAGCGCTGCTTTTTAGCGCAGCCTAAATGCCGTATTTTTTTTTTTGCGTTTTTAATTCTGTCGCTTTGAAGTTTCTGCCTTTATCAGATTTTCTCCGCCAGATGTTTCGTAACACTATGCCTTTGTGCCTGTTTCCAAGGAAAGAAATACTCCACCCCACATCAGCCCCCCCCCCTTCTCCTTCTTCTTGGCTGGCTCGCTTGTTTTATTCTCCAGACTCAAGATTTCTTTTTGTTCTCTAAAGGGTAACGGTTGATTTGGGGGCTATATTTATTCGTTTGAGTGTTTAGAGTCTCAGCGTTTGAGTTGCTGGGCCCTGTATCATGAAGCAGGATTACCGAGTTAGCTGGATAACTGCACTGGAACCCGGAATCTGGAACATGGACTGAAGTAAAAAATAAATAAAAAATGCGGTTCCAGGTTTTACTCAGCGCAGTTATGCAGCTAACTCAGTAACCCTGCCTCACGATATACCCCCCCGATCTAGGATCGGGCGCCCGGTCGTAGGCTATCGTGTGTCTCGCTCCTGGCTGGAGACCCTGTCTGTGGTTGGTTCAGAGCCTGCCGTCCAGCTGCGGCTCTTTCAACATTGCAAAGCTGCTGCCCCACCCCCCCACCCCCCCTTTTCCCCCCTACTCCAGTCACTGAGAGGAATGGACTGAGACTCAGAGCAGATTTATTTTTCGATGTATCCAGAGTTTTGATGTCTCTTTCGGTCTGGCACTTTGACTGCCACCTCCCAACACCACCACCACGTGAAACACTAAACAAACCTCCGTTTTCCTCCTGTCGTTAAAGTACGTGTGTGTTACCTCTACTGCCAGGTAACACACATGACCTCAAATCCCCCTTTTATTGCATTTAGGCAGGTCATTCAGTCCATCTACAGACATTACCTACAGGCTGGAGTATCCAGCACTGTTTCAAGCCTGGGCTAGAACACCAGAAGAGTCTCTACATCTAGAGTGTAATCTAGCAAGCTTGATTTTCAGTAAGAAATGCAACACCTGAGTATATTCATAATGTTTTGTCTTTGTTTTTTGTTTTTTTTGGCGCAGTAACCTGGACCCGTCTTCATAGCAACCAGCTTTCACAGTAGTGGGCTTTAAAGAGGGATATATATGCTAAAGCAGTGTCTCTAAGTCTCCGATGCTTTATATCTTCCTTTTGAAGCCTTCACCTCTAATGTGCCGCCAAAGAGCTGGATATTACCTGCGGCCCATCTCACAGGCGTGGGGGCTTAACGGACACACCGTGGATTTGAGCTTGGGGAGGGGGAGGGGGAGAGGGGGGGGTTCATGGCCTGCTCCCGTGAGCTCGCGCCGCGGGAGCGTCACCCGCTGTCGCTGCGCCCCCAATTAGCGCCGCCAACTTCACTCGGCTCGCCGTCGGCGAATCACCGCCCGCCGATTGACTTTTTCCCCCTGCCTCTAATTGCTTTAATTAAGGAAGGGAATCGATCTCACCTGGACTCCTCCTCCTCCTCCTCCTTTCCGCTCCAGCGTCCCCTTTTTTTCGGGCTCGTTTGGCCGACCGCGGCGTGTTTTGGGGGGGGGGGGGGGCTTGAGTGCAGGTGAGCTGTAAGAGTGACAGCTCGCTTTATTTAAAAAGGTGATATCGCTGCGAAGTGCGCTTCCCCGTGAGGAAACAGAGCTGTGTTCTCCGCCATCGCCGCCGCTGAACTGATCTGCTGTCACACGTGTAATTTAATTTCCTGTACTCAAACGCACGCTGTGTTTTCCGCAACCTCCACCCACCTCCACCCCACCCACTCATGCTAACACGGTCTCCTTCTCTCTTTAACTGCCTAACCGGAACCCTGGAATCTTTCTCTTTTCAAATACGAGATGCCTCAACCGTCAGCCTTCATACATGCAGGGTCTCTAGATTTGAGGACTGCTGGACGCTGGACGTTTTTAAATTCGACTCCTCGTAAAGATGGCTGCTGTAGGTCTGTATACTGGGGGGCTTGTGAAGGCTAAACTTACATAGCCTTAAATGCTTGTTTTTTTCCACACCCCCCCTTTCTCTGTTTGAGGCCCCAGGGGTCAGTCCAGCCGTTAAAAACACTTCCTGTTACAACCTACAAAAACAGCCCGCACTCCATCTCACCGGTCCCCAGTCCTCCAGTGGAAACGACCCCCGGCCCCCCAGCCCCCCTGCCCCCCAGCCCAGCCGACTCCCCACACAGACAGTGGGGGTCTCTTCCTTGCAGCTGGAAGGGGAGGGGGCGGGGGGGTAGGAGGCACAGACGCTTCTCTCCCCCCTTGCTGACCGACGCCAGCGCTGGCCTGCCGTTCGTCCTGCACCTCTGCAGACGCCTCTGGAGTGCACACGTTGCATTTATCAACACCGTCCAGTGACCGGGAAATGTGATTTTTAACATTTTTTTGGTCTTGATATATATATTTTTTTTTCCAGATTACCGATTGTTCTCTGGACCTAAATTAGTCTCAGGGGCGCCTAGTATTTGGCTTTTTTGCCCAGCATTGTCTCGCGCTCCCGGCTGTGAGAGGACAGATGCTCCTGTGCGTACGTATCGCATACCCCCAAGGCCCTCAGCCTCGCTGAGACATTTACGGTCTGAAAATGGGCATTTCCTGCTTGTTCAGGAAGAAGAGGGAGGAAAACGGCATCCTTGACACGCGCTGTGCCGTCTGAGCGTGCTCACAGTGTCACCGCCAGCGCTGAACGGGAAATGGACCAGTTCTCTTTGACGCACGGACGGACGGGGGGGAGGTTTTTTGGGCATACCAGGCTTCCCTAGGGGTCGACCCTCTACCCCCGTGGCCAACAGGAAGGTGGCTGCGGCTGTTGCCGTGGTTTTTGGAAAGTGCGCTGTCTCGGACCGGATCTCCGCCGGCTCCCCGAAGGCCTTGATCCTGGGGAAGTCCTAACCCCCAGGGGGGGCAGACAACACGCTTCTCTGACAATACAACCCCCCCCCCCCCATACCCCCCACCCCACGGACGAAAACACCACGGGCAGGTGGTCCTGAAACCCAGGGCCATCTGCACTGCCCGTGTCCTGAAGCCCGGGAAGAACAAAAAGGGTCAAAGGTCACGATGGCAGAAGTGCGCAAACGCCAGCGCTGTTTTTATTTGTGCTGCAACAGGTGGTGTTTTTGGGAGGGGGTGGGGAGGGGAGGGGAGGGGGGCAGGAAGGTTGGATTTTTAAAAAAATAACCTTGCAGTTCTGGAAAAAAAAATGTGCTTTGTATGCTTTAGACGCAAAAAAGGAAACAATTTGTTCACTACAGTAACGCTTCTGTTGTAAGTGTACTTGCAGAAACACAGTTCTTCAGGATTGAAACATTGTGGTGCACACACACCGTACTGGACCATTACAGTAGAATGTGGAATTGCATTGCTCTTGGTTTTAGCTTTTAGTTCTCTAATTCTGGCAGAGTTTGGATGGGCAGGAGAATGCACTATGACTACTGAAATACTATTGAGGGTTAGGCAGTGCAGTATAACGGTTTGGAAACTTGTAACTCAGAGGTTGCAGGTTTGGTTCCCAGGTAGAACACTGCTGCTGTGCCCTTGAGCAAGGCTCTGATGTGACTGTGATGTGATTTTTTCAGTTTCACTGTAAATCTGTGACTGCAGTGAATCTCAGTTTATTTCTTTATTTTTTTTGGTCCCTGTACCTGTGCTCTGGGACAGACTGTGTGTGTTTAGCGCAGTGATGTGTGCCTGTGCTCTGGGACAGACTGTGTGTGTTTAGTGCAGGGATGTGTGCCTGTGCTCTGGGACAGACTGTGTGTGTTCAGCGCAGTGATGTGTGCTTGTACTCTGGGGCTTGTGCACTTCTGACAGAGCTGGACTGGAATGTGTCCCTCGCTGTCACTGTTTACTTTATACCTGGCTCAGTTAGGTGTTCCAGAGGACGCTGCAGAAGTTTTCTCTCTTCTTTTCCTTCCTCACCTTTTTTCTCTCTCTCTTCACCTCTTCCCCCCTTTTCTCGGTCAGTGCGTTTGTTTGTGGAGCGGTTTCAGCTCTTTTCGTGTGATGGTTTGGGGGTTAGGGTTAAAGGCTCGTGAAGTTGGACGTGTGTGTTTTTCGGGCGGGAATCGCCCCTGAAGTGCTTCCAGTCGTGACGTCATCGCGCGCGTGTGGAAAGAGCCGGCGCCGTTGCCCCATGGGTAGAAAGCGGAGTTCAGCCGGGCCGGGCCTCCACGCCTGGTTTCTTGCCGCTGACGCCCGTCCCGGGTCAGTCCGCACAGGAAGTGCTGTAAAAACACTGCGTCGCGTCGACCCTGTCCCCCGCCGGAGAAACTGCGTACGCTGCTTTAGATCCGACTGGTTTTATGGTTCAGCCTTGTTTGGCCTGACCGAGCTGTTAAATCTCCTGACGGCCATTTCGCTGTGGAAAAACTGTGTCGCTGCACCAGCAGTTTATGGGTTGAGCAAGTTAATTCAATTATTTTCTTGTCGAACTGACCCTTAAATTTGGGGCAGCCGTCCCAGTCGAGCGAAATACGTTGTTTAATGAGTTGTCGTAGGTCTGGTACGACATGGCAGAAAATTAAACTAATTCAGCCGACTCTCCAATCTGCTGCAACCTTCTGAGCTCAGGTCTTAACATCGAGCGTTCCCATTGGACGAAGGCTGAGGGAGGCTCTTCACTCCACATTGCGCCTTGGGGCGAGATTTTGGCAGAGAGTGGGCGTTCCTTTGGACCCCCCTGCTCGTTTGCCAGCGCTCTGCTCGTGAAGGCCCCAGGGCGATCCTCCATTTTGGACTGAGCTGTAGTGAGGATTGAGTTCAGTCTACAGCACACTTCACTCCCAAGTCTGTTGTAAGGGTCCCCATTAGCCGATGCGATAGCAACGTTCATGTACGTCCGCTCATATTCTGACCAACTTTCCGTATTTCGTCTGCGTGGGGCGTGGCCGCGCATCGCCGCGGTTACCCACGGCGTGAAACACGGCCTTGTCCGTCACGTTCCGCCATCATCTTTCGGCTCTAAAGTTACGGTTCGTTTATGGAGGGGGTAAAAAAAAAAAAAGAAAAAGGTTACGGACCAGCCCTGGCAACCGCGCGGGGGCAGTTAATTTCAGGAAACCGACACGCCCACAGCGAACGTGCCAACCTGAGAGAATTTAGTCTTCGCCGACTAGCCTGTGCGCAGAGCGCACAAATTAGTTCCCCTGTTTTGAAATCTGGCCTATCATTTGATACCAGCGAAAGAGTGCTTTTTCCACTGTTCTTTTTCAAGGACGGCTCTCAGAACGCTCCATTGAATCGGGGAGACATTTTCGGGGGGTGTGGCCACGAGCGTCGGCTTACGGCTTCTTTGTGTAGCGTGCGTTTACATCGCCGTGTTATTGTTTTCTCGGCCCTGACTCCCAGACACTCGATCTCTCTTCGCGCATCTGGAAAGTTAGTCCGCGAGATTTCTTTTCCCGCCGAAAATCCGACGATAAAAATTTTGTTCTAGAAAGTTCTCCGTCAGAGAATTTTCTTGTCCGGCTTATGGGGAAAAGGTTATTGGGTTTTCTCCCAGCTCGGGCTGCCGGTACCGCACGGTTATGAGTCTTGCAGGTGAGGCTAGAGTTTCGGTGACGTTTATCTCCCGTTAATCAAACAACAGAGGAGGAGGGAAGCGGACTCCTCTCGTCTTTCTCACGTCCCTGCCCGGCTCGTCTGTCCCGAAAACAGGTCCGATGACGGCGGGGTTGTGAAAAGGCCCCCGTCAGTCTTCCTGGTGAGATCAGAGGAACCCCCGGTCTACCGGTGACATCATTCTCTCCACACGCCATTATTTCGGGATTGACTAATATGAGTCGTGGACACCGTATTCCAGGGAGTGAGAGAGGGAGAATCCAAAAAGGCATTGCTCTCAGGAGTTTGCGAATATCTTAAAAGGGACCGTTTGCTTCTTTTCTTAGCCTAGTGAGTATAGTTCCTTACGGAGCGATTCTGGGCCCACTCAGCTCACAGTCACTCCGAAAGTAATTTATTGACCAAGTGTAGTGATTTTGTTGCATTGATTTTTGTCACTGAAATCGAAGAAGTGTGCTGCTTCAAAAGGACATGAAAAAACCCATCCAGGAGGGGAAAAAAAACACTGAAAATAGAGTATAATTACAGTACTTTACATCTCATTACGAAAAGCCTCAGACACTCCCCGATTCCCCATTTAGTTGCATGTCTGTGCCCCCATGAAGCCCTTCAGTGATCTAGAGCAATGTCGCGTCATTTTTAGCGCATTCTTATGTGCCACCATCTTAAAGTTCAGTGAACTGGCGCCTCAGCCACCCATGACAAAGCTGTCACTTAAGCCTAATGCCTCCCCTGGACTTTGCTTTCCCCTTCGTGTCATTAAGCAGAGGCGCGTCATTTGAGCGTGTGATCTGTGCTCTGCGTACCCCTGGCCTAATGTAATGGGTCCCCAGAGGTTTAAAAAAGCAGTACCCGGAGAGTCATTATGGATCCCTTTGTCTTGCGTGAGCGGGGAGGCTCCCCTCTGCTGGCTTGTCTCTGGCCCTGTCTGACGCCGTTACTTGATGGATGCAGACGGGATTAGCGTTCAGCACTGAGTGATGGGCCTCAAACCAGCAGCTTCCCTGTGTGAGGCGGGCTTAGCGTTCAGCACTGAGTGATGGGACTCAAACCGACGGCTTCCCCGTGCGGACCGCGTAGCCGAGGGCCCCGGTGATTGACAGCGCCGAATGGCAGCCCTGGTCTCCTGCGCTCGGCAGTTCCTCAAGTCCTCGGTCACCGCTGCGCTAAATTAGCCATTTTTCTTTCTCTTTTACTCCCAAATTTCCTGGGGCTCGCCCCGAGTGGTCCCCACCCCCCTCCCCCCCCCTCTCTGTCTCTTTCTGTGTCTCTCTCTCTTTTGGAGATTCGACGGTGACTGAGGGGATCAGAAGCGAGGCGAGGACAAAGCCGCGTGTGTCCCGCTCCGTTTCGTTCGTTAAGGGCGGCGCCCAACGTCGTCCGGCGGGAGCGGGTTAACAGTCGGCCATTGTGGCCCGCCGCAGGACGGCCTCGCCCTCACCCCGCTGACCACGCCCCTGGTCAGGTCAGGAGTGTAACCTGCGGTGTTCCGCATGACTTGGAAGACAGCCAGTCAAAGGCCCGTGCGTCTCCTGTACAATGAAGTGTGGAGCCAAGAACTGACGAACCCCCCCCTCCCCCTCCCCCCCACCACCATTACTGACCACAACCACACAGGAAGCACGTCCGATACCACAGTTGTGCTTAAAAACCCCCCCCCCTGGCTTGCCCCGGGAGACCACCGCGATTAATGAGCCAATGACCGCCGTCGCCACCACTCCCGAGAGCCATCAGACCGAGACCGCGTGTAGAGGGGCTTTTGGTTTCCCTCCCACGCGCTCTCACTGACCGTGGAGTGTGGAAACAGAGTGGCTGTGGCAGCCATCTTGTGCCAGACTGCTGCGTGTCTCCCCTCCATCGCGCTCTTGTGGTGCAGCAGGTCGTCGGGTTGCTTGCTTGTGCTGTGCATCACTTTGAGCGGAGTTGTCCCCTTTTAAACAAGACGCTACGTGTGTCCTTTGTGGGTTCGAGGGAAGGGCTCAGTCAGGGTGCTTCCCGTCATCATGCATCTGCTGCTGGTTAGCACACAGGCAGAGAAACTGTGGAGAATTTGTAATTCATAGGGTCACTTCTGCAGATGTTAGAATCTTGAGATATCAGGCTTTAGAATTTCCGGGTCCACAGTGTTCCGCTGATGTGTGCTCAGTGTTCTGGCACGAAATGGCTAAAAATATAATTATCCTTTCGTATTGCATGTGTATTAGCTTTATTATAGTTTTTGAAAAGCTGTTTTTTTTTTGTTTGTTAATTTGTCGCATTTAAGAAAAATAACTCAACTTGTTATTGAATTATTGCGTTACAAACTAATTTCTGACCGAAAATGGCGGGGCTCTGTAATTCTGGAATGTTCTGGAAATGGAGCGCCGGTGAGCTTGTGACCTCACCTCAGCCTCAGCTGTGTCTGAGTTTGCCAGGGGGATGGGGTGGGGTGGGGGTGATGGGGTTGAAGGAAGGGATTAGAGAGAGCAGGAGAGAAGTCACGCCACGGGAGGAAGTGCGGGGCTCGGGGGGTGGGGGGGGTGGGGAGCCGCTCGCGTTGCCCGCAGCTGCCGCTCCTGGAGGTCGAGCGGCACGGAGGGAAAAGAATACGGAGTGCTTGTCGTGCCACGGGCGGCTACAAGCGCCATCCTGGGCAGATTAGCCACCGGTTACAGGGGTCTGTAGGGGATTAGGGAGGGGGGGTCTGAAGCTGCTGATTGGTGCTCGTTGATAGCCCTGGTTGGACCGGGCCTGACCTGGAGTGGCAGGTGTAGGGGAGAGAGAGAGACAGAGAGAGGAGAGGGGGGGTCTGCGCTCTCTTCCGGAGTGTGTGCCTTTCCTGATGGCTCTTAAGCGCTCGTCTCTTCCTGCTGCTTGAAGCTCCCAGATGGAGACGTTGCCGTTTTCTCCCATCTGTGATAGTGCTCAAACCCCCCCCTTCTCTTTCCCGCGATGCGGCCCAGTTTTGAGCCGGAATGGCGGCCTTGCTTGCGAGGCATTGCTGAGCCGTCTCATTGGTTTTCAGGAGGCGGCTCCCGCTTGCTGCTGCCGTGTGATCCTGTAGAGTCCTTTGATCAGAACTCCTGACAGCTCCCTCTTCCTGAACCCCAGTTTGGCCTTGAGGAGTTGGTATGGGGGAGGGGGAGGGGGGTACGCGTGGGTTGGTATATGGATAAGGGTTTGACCAAATTAAATTCCACAGCAGTTCTTACACCTCCAGCATCAGTCGGTTGATTTCAAGCCTGTCTGCCTAACCTCCAGAAGCTGTGTCCTTTAAAATATCCACCAATCGCCATCAGTGTTGTTCTATGGATCGTTACCAGGGTGCTCTGTGATTGGTGCTCCTACATTGGGTGAACTCCTGGCTGTCTTATCCATAATTCCTTATCCCGGAGTTGGTACAAGGGCACTCAGAACTGTTTAGAATAGCATGTGGTGTTTTCACATGACATTTAAACATTACCTTTCAGCATTTAGCAAACCCTCTTATCCCAAGTGTCTTACTCAGATCTCGTTTTTTTAAACATACAGTCAATTTATCCTGGATATTTTTACTGAAGTAATTCAGGATAAGTATCCTGCTTAAGGTCATAACCCAGCTGACAATCAAACCCGCAACCTTTGCATGAGAAGCCCAGTCCCCTAACCGCTGTCCTACACTGCTGCCAAGTGTAAACAGTTTTGACTCCAAAGCTGGTTGTCTTGCTCTGTTGTTAATGTGAACTGATGATGGCTTATGCTCAGCCGTAACTGCCTAAGGTCCCTGTGCAGATCTGGATCCTAAAAGAAGTGATTTACAGTAGTCAGTAAGTGGCTCTGCGCTGTTAAAACAACCTCTGCTGATTCTGCCGTTTAAAGATTTTGGGTGTTCCATTTCTGTGCCATGTGTGGAGGGAGAAAAATGTATTTTTTCTTCTTAGTTTGGATTTATGAAGGCTGATGGGGTATGTCAATGTAAATTTGAATGAATAGGGCTTTTTACCGTTTTCCTGATTTTTTTTTTTTAGGAATAATAAAAGGGGATTTGAGCGTCTCGCTAGGTGGCACGGGAGTCTGCTTTGACGTGGAGGACTGTGCTCTCACGGTCGTGTAGCGGAGTCTGCTCAGAGCACGCGGGTCTCAGCGCCGTAATAACATTTGCTTTTGAAGGAATTCTATCCGTTTGTTTAAGCGAAGGGAAACCCAGAATTACACCGAGCCCTTGATTTTCCGCAGAGATATTTCAAAAAAATTCTGCTCACCGCCTTCCCCACGCTGGCCCTTCCCCCCCCCCCCCCTCTCTTAAATGTTATTATATACTTTCTGGGTGTACTTTGAATGTTCTTGTGCAGGTCCCACTGGAGACATGTTTTTTTTTTCCTGACGGAGCTCTGAAATGGGTTTGCGCCGTGTAGGATTCTGATGCTGGGCCGGGGGACGTGGGGCAGAGAACAAGTGGTTCTTGTTAACGAGCCTAGGACGGGGCCGTGATCAAATTGGGAAGCCCATGTGCTTTTCATTAAACTCACCTTCCCCCCCCCACCTTTCCCTTTGCATGGCTGTTTTTTATTCTTCACAATGTACCTGGCACATGAAAGGTAGAATGGGCTTTTAATCAAGTGCATTGATTCAAAAAACAGTACAAGAATGAAAAAGAGGAATTTTATTCTGAAGTGGTTGGGGCATGTTCGCCTCTTTCTCCTCTTTTTCTCTTCTGTTTCATTCCTTTAACTCGGTCATATAGTCAGATAACAGGCCTAAGAGAAGGGTTTTTGGTGAAAGGTTGTGGGGGGGGGGGGGAGGCACGGGGGTGTCACAGGGTTCCTAGAATAGTGAAATGTCTGGAGTCTGGACCCTGTCTGGGTGACGGGGCCCTTTGATTGGCTGGCGTGTTTCAGTCATTGATTTTAGCACTGTGATCCCTCTCGCTGCATGCACAGTAATGCGTTTGTGCATTTATAGCTCTCCTCCAGTGGGCTAGTCGCTGTACTGACTCTGTCGATCGGCACAGCTTCATAGGGAAGCAGAGCCGTTTGGGGGTGGGAAGGGGGCTGGTGGAGCAGGGATACTAAAAGTAGGCAGTTGTGACCCATCGCTGGAATAAAACCGAGAGCGAAGCTCCACCAATCATGGAGCACATTGTTGACAAACAGTGCAATACTGCTGATGGTGATTGGTGGATGGTGCTTCCATTTTGTTTCCGTAGGAACTTCAGAACCTCCAACTCAGCATCTCACTTCACCCAGAGGACACTGTCAGTGATCAGTGATGGGCAGTATTTCGAGTGCATGTATTTGGACTGCATTTACATGTGTATTCAGTAACTTTTTTGTAACTGAATACATATATTTTTTGTGTCTGCCTGTTGCTAGGTCTGTTCCACCCGCTTAGCGCCCATGGAATGCGAAGGACAACAAGCGTGTGCACTGCAGCAGCTGCATGTCGTATTTTTGGGTTGTCCCCTAGCCCCCACCCCCCCTCCAAAAGTAACCTTTCACACCTCTGAGTTTGACACCCAAACCCAAAACCTGTGACTCCTATGGAAGTCCAGAAAGTTCTCCAGCACATTCAGGTTTTACCTCGATTTTAACGTGTTTCCTTAGAAACCTCTTGGTTTAGGGAGGCCTTTGCTGTAGCTCCCAGTTTAGTGGTAACTAATGGACTGAACTGCTATTTCCTCACTGATCAGATGGTGAAAAGACAGTAAAACCTTTCAGGACAAGATCTTCAGAAGAGGGAAGAAAGAGGCCACGACAGCAGGCCTTAAAAGGGAGCTGTTTAGTTTGGTTCCCTGCCATAGGAGAAACACGGTCTGATTTAATAAGCGTACAGTTTCTGATCTTTCACTGCCTGCTTTGCCGTTTTTTTTGTTTTTTGTTTTAACCGTGCGGCTGTGACGTCACAGTTCCAGGTGCTTGTGTCTTCTGGAAACACTCTCTGCTGTAGTCAATAAATGTGTCTTTGAAGTCCTCAGAGAGATGTAGAGCAGGGCAGTATGATTTACCGGTGAGGGGAACGATGGCGATGGAGCGCAGGGGTTGCTGGTTCTATTCCGGTTCGTGAGAAGCACTTAACCTAAATTGCTTCGGTAATATATTCCGCCGTGCAGATGGCCGATAAGAAAGAAATATGTAAGTGTGTAAAAACAGTCCCTCTGAGGTTCACATTTTTTTACTGAGACTACTTAATGAGCAAATACATATTCTATCACTTGTAGTCTAAGTATTGTAGCCTTTTAAAAGTAAAAAAAAAAATGGAGAACTCACCCGTGTGAGTGAATATCATGCGTGTTTGACACTGGGGGGTGCTGGGGTGGAAGGTTGGGTGGTCGGGGGGTTGGGTTGGTTTGGTGAGCGAGGGGGGACCTGCCCGTCTCACTGCTCTTCTGTCTCCTCTGAGGGTTTAAGGAAGAATAAGACCCCACCCCCTCCCCCCCCCCAAAACCTTCTCTCATTGAGTCTCGAGCAGCCGTCGGCCGGGTCTTTTTCTTTGTTGGAGTCGGACCCGCGCGCTGACGGGAGGGCTGGTACTTAGCCAGGCGGGTCTCACCTGAGCCAGCTCGAACGGGAGAGCGCTCTCCTCTGCCGCTCTGCTCCTCTGCCGCTCTGCTCGAGCGGGAGAGCGCTCTCCTCCTCTGCCGCTCTGCTCGAACGGGAGAGCGCTCTCCTCTGCCGCTCTGCTCGAATGGGAGAGCGCTCTCCTCTGCCGCTCTGCCCGAGCGCTCTCCTCTGCCGCTCTGCTCCTCTGCCGCTCTGCTCGAGCGGGAGAGCCTTCTCTCTCTGCGCTCTGCTCGAACAGAGCCTTCTCTGCCGCTCTGCTTCTGCGCTTGCTCGAGCGGAGAGCGCTCTCCTCTGCCGCTTGCCCGACGGGAGAGCGCTCCTCTGCCGCTCTGCCGCACAGGAGAGCGCTCTCCTCTGCCCCTCTCTGCCGGGCGGGCCGACCGGCGGGCGTGTCTGTACTCGTCTGGGACGAGCGCGTTCGCCGAACACCAGGAGGGTTTTGTTGTGGGACTGGATTTCTTTCTTTTTTTTCTTCTCTTCCCACCCTCTTTGTTTTTTTTTTTTCTTTTTTCAGTCTGGTAAGAAGTTCGGCCTCAACTTTAACCAATTGAACTTTTTATGTTTTGTTGGTGAGTTATTCCTTGCTGAGTAACTCTGCTCCATCTGGGAATTTCTCTATAGTTTGTGTGAGTTATTGTCCTTTTAGTTCTTACGTCAGTATTATTGAGTCCCTGACCCCTTTTTTTAAGGTTTTCAGATGTTCCCTGTCATGGATGTGAATATACTGACTGGGTGTGATCAGATTATTCAATTATTTCTTCTTTGAAATTAGGCCAAGTGGTATCAGTGCATTTCCTCATCTTATCATTAAACAAATCTAAATAATTAAAATGTCTAATAATGTAGTTTGGGATGGGAAGCGCTGTCGTCCGATGTAGACAATTTATGCACACTTCAAAGCGAGTGCTTTGATTTATTCCTAAAAGTCTTCAAATTATTGAACGCTGGGCTATAAAATAAAAAGTGTCTGGGGTCTGTCTAAAAACAATGTGTCCCATCATTGTGTATTCTTTCACTTGTTTACGAGCCTGGGTTTCTTAGAAAAATGTCCACAAATTTCCCCTCTTTGGTGCAAAAGGGCCCTTATATCACCCTTCAGGAAGTGGAGTTTTTTTTCCCTGCTTTGTTTCCAGCAAGCGGCTGCTATTTGAGTCCCACATTGATCGGTTGTGTGCGGAGCAGCTGGGGCATTAAGTGTAGATAACGTCGCAGGGCGCTCTCTCCGGCCCGCGGCTGGGCTTCCGGGTTCCCTGGGCATGGAATGCGATCCTCCGTGTGGGTCCTCTCGCCTGCTCCTCTGTCCCAGGACCCTGCTCTCTCTGTTCGGAGAACCAGATTTGAGTTTGCAATTTATCCAGGAATTTGCAGCGGGGATTAACTGGAGCAAGTGGATATAAACTGCTTCCAGATTGTCTGTCCTCCATTTTGGTTTGGCCCTCATTCTTTTATAGTGAAGGAGAGTGGGTGGCAGCCATGTTGGTAGTCAGCCAAGCTAATGCTCAGCCATGCTAGAGCTCGTTCAGGTGTAAAGGGGTGTGGTCAAGGACCATGTATCTCTGGTAGTAGTGTGACGTTAGCCCCAAAGGGCCTGTTGGGATGGATTTGGAGCAGCGTTGGCAACCTTCGAGGCTAGACGATGGACAAGCAGATGGAGCTTGAGGTTTGAGGTTTTGAGCACAAACTCAGTCGAAGGCTTTGGCTGGACCTGGCTGAGCTCTCACTGTGTCCTTGCTTGCTGGTGTTAGGACTTTTGGCAGCCATCTTAGATGCGCCCTTGTGTCGAGCAGCTCATCTGTTTCTATGACCTCTGTTGGCACAAACGTGACCGTAATCATTTTTCAGAAGCCATGAAGGAACCTGGAAGCTTCTTTAGAACGCAACAGAAAACCTAAAATATCTTTTGCTTTGAGTAACGTGGCAGTGAACAGAGATGGTCGTAAACTTCCTATTCCAATGGATCTAGAACCTGAAATTTATTACTACAAGATGGTTCAGGTGGTTTTTGAAACAATTTTCTCGTATACTTGTTTTTACTGTGGTTAATATTCTCCTGCGTTTTGTGAATATCCAGCTTTCTGGGAAGAAGCGCCGCAGCAGTGCAATTGAGATTCTGTTTAGGTTTCTGTTAAAAGAACCTTTTTTGGGTCGTCGATCGGTCGACTCTCGTCTGCTCGCACTCTGGAACCGCGGGTACCTGGAGTTTTGCGATCTCGCCCTTGGCTCTAATCTGGGCTGTGAAGGCCGGTGTTTCATGTTTTATTTGATCGTGTGTCTGCTGCTCCCGAATCACACGTCCCGGTACAGGGCCGGGAGGGACAGCTTGAAGGGGGCAGAAAACCCCATGACAAATTCGCAGATGGGCCTTAAGATGAAAGAGTTTAGCCGGTGGGTTTATCTTTCTTCCTAAGGCAGTGGTGGACGTGGCTTCAAGTTGGGTTTTGAGGATTGGAGGGGTTTTTTTTTTTTGGTGCAAATCAGAGCAGTCCCTGGGTGTGTGGTGTTAGTTTATCACTGGTGTGTGTGTGTGTGTGTGCTGATACCTGACCCCCCCACCCCACCCCCCAGGTTTGATAAAAGGCCTGTACCTCCCTCCAGGCTCTGCACTTGGCCTTTATCTCTCCGGGTCTCCTCACAGGTAACCACACCGAGGGCCGCTCATTACTCAGAAAGCTTCCAGAAGGTTCCGCTGGAGGAACGTGCCCTTCAGCTACGCGTTGCCTTCTCCTAATGGACCCGCGTGTTGGGTTACTGGGACTGGGGGGGTCATTAACCCTTTTAGAGAGCTCAATGGGTCGCTGTCCCCAATTTCAGCCTTAGAGGCGGGTGTGGTTTCGGTGTGTTTACATATCAAGGCCAGGTACGTCTGGTCTTCTCTGCCTTCTCGACCATACTGTGGGTAAATATAGAAGTATCACAGGCAGTTTTAGCATTTCCATGTTTACCCGTATTTATGGCCATGATCTGGAACGAACAATTAAGATGATTCCCTTTGCACATGTCATCTCCATTTAAATCACTTGGTGAAGAAAAGCCTCCTTTTTTATTGTTTTGCATTATGCATTAGTTGTATATTACAAGTGGCCAATTTATGTGGATAATTACAAACCTTAATCATTCAATTTCAATTTGGCAAATTTAAATGCACTTTGAATTAAAACACTGTATCATTGTTGTGCTGCATTCAAATTCCAATTACATGGAACTTCTTCATCTCCAATATACCTAAATTGAATTAAATAGATTAAAGCGAGGTACAATCCCCAGAGACCAAACACCCATTAGAAATGCACAAAATGATATAAAGTCCAGTGTCCTCATAATTTCTCTCTGTCTCTATGGTAACTAGTAGCATAATACTGTGTGCGCTAACAAGAAGACCTGAATATTTCCTTGAGTTAATACAGGGCTTGAGCTTGCGGCTCTAGGATTTTTTCACCCTTATCTTCCTCCTTCTTCCATTCCTTGCATGCAGCAGTCGTTTAATCAGATAAGGGAACGTGTTAAGGGGAAACGGATAACAGAATAGTTTTAGAGTAGCGTTGCTCTTAGCTGACCTTTTGTCCACTGATCGTAGAGAAGTAGCTCAGGGCTGTGTAAGCTAGATGTTGGACCAGGTACTCAAGTAAGCAGGATTCTGTGAAACGTTTAGGAATAATGTCATCAGAAAATAGGAAATGTAATATTTTCAAAATAATTCAGATGGTAAATGAGTCAAAGAAGAGTATCGTATAGCTTACGTGTTTTGCTTACCCCATCTTATCCCAACATTTCTGCAATCTGGCCTACAGCCCTGCCTGGTAACGGTTGAAAACAAACTTTTATCTTATCAAAGAGCGTCGTCACACTGGCTAGCCTTCGCCAGAGAGGGAATGCTCTGTGACACCTTTAAGTGGGTCTGCTGTTGTAGCACTCCTTTCATTTTATTTTTAAAAATAATAAATTAAAAAAAGAGTGCTCCAGCGAACGCGTGGACCCATCAGTTTGGCTTAATTTCCAGAAAATCGTAAAATGTCCCACCCCTAGTGGAAAGTCAGAAAGAAAAACGCTCACTGCAAACTTGAGTGCCATGAGCTGACGGGATACGGGACCACCCAGGTCCGAAACGGGGCCTGCGAAACTGGCATTAAAGAGCCACAGTATCCTGACGGAAAAACACTCGATCAATTGCTGTCAACACCACGAGATCTCCCCCACCCCCCCGCCCTCCCCTTCTTTCTCCTTTCATGGTTCTGACCCGAAGTTTAATCCCGCTTAAGTCCGAGCCCGCCTCAGATCGGACGCCAGGGCCCTCACCTGCCTACCTGGAGAACGCTGCGCCACACCTGGCGGCTGCTTACACAGAGCATTCTGGGAGATGAAAGGTTCCGAGGGTGTGGATGGCTTGGAGGTGCGGGTCGGCCGGCGTTGGGCACGCTGGCGTTGAGAAGCGTGCCAAGCGGAGATAACACGGTCACGCCGCGCGGATGGGCATCGCTTTCACACGCACACGGGCACCTGCCAGTCACGCACACCGAAGGCCCCTGATTGGCTGGTGATAGTGATGTCACATTTCCTGGATATAAGAGTGCGGCAAGCTGCTCAGCCATAGCTATGGAAGAGCATGCAGTAGAATTAACCATATTTAAGTACTACTGCTTTGACAACTGGCAGATGAGGAGTGTGTGTGTGTGTGTGTGTGTGTGTGTGAGAGAGTGTGTGTGAGAGAGAGAGAAAAAGACCTTAAAAATATATATGTACACACACACACTGACATACACGTATGCATACGCATATATTTATGTTTGTTTGTGTGGCTCAAAGACATGCATTTGTCTGTTTCAACATGTTTTTGGGAAGGAAAGGGTTAAGTGCTTACAGGGGGGTGGGAGGTCTTGGAGGGGGTGGGATGGGTACAGAGTGAAATTTTAGGGCTTAATAACTGGGGTTTTCTTTCTCTCAGAGGATCTGGCTTTTGTACTGAAACTTGAGATCACTACCATTGCTTCTAACTATTCATTGTTAAAAAAGAGAAGGAAAATTACCAAAGGTTTTCTGTTTGTGCATGGGGGTGGGTGTGGGGGACGAGGGAGGTGGGGGTGGACCTGAAGTATATTATGTTGTTATGTGAAATCACTGGAGTGATGTTGGCCTGGTTTAATGTTCATTTTTGTCCCTGAGCCAGTATAATATTGCATTTTAGGTTTATTATAAAATCGCAATGTTTTTTTTTCTTCTTAACCTCAAGTTAACTTGAGATATGTGCAAAAGTACTGCCCTTCTGCAGAGACAGGAAAGTGTTTCATGTTGGTTCTTATAAGCTCTAAAGGTATTGTCCTGGAGGGCCGCAGTGCCTGCAGGTTTAACTCCAGTCCTGGGGGGCCACAGTGTCTGCAGGTTTAACTCCAGTCCTGGGGCACAGTGCTGCAGTACCCAGTCCTGGAGGGCTGCAGTGTCTGCAGGTTTAACTCTAGTCCTGGAGGGCTGCAGTGTCTGCAGGTTTAACTCCAGTCCTGGAGGGCCGCTGTGTTTTCTGGTTTCTTGTCCATCAGCAGGCGGGTTAGCCAATGGAATCAAGGTGTGTGGCCTCTTTACCCAATCAGCAACCTTGGTGCTTAAACACGCTGAAAACCACCAGACATTGAGACTCTCCAGGATTGAACTTTGAGATCCTTGCCCCTGTCATTCCTGACATCATAAGTATGAGTTATGGGATGCCGTTGCACTGCTGTGAAGTTCATGATGAATTTTTTTTTTTTTTTTTAAACGGAGGTAATCCCTCTCTGACTCTCATGTTACTGCGGCGCAGTCTTCTGTCGTGTTGCGCATATTGTGTTTCATATTGCTGCCACCCCAGCCCCCCTCCCACCCACACACACCCCCCCTTGGCCCCAAACTGTAGCAGGGGATCCTATTCCGAATGGATTTCCTACATCCTCCTTTTTCCGGGGGCTGATGGTGTGGGTGTGTCTGTTCGCCACTGGTTTCTGTCAGGGCTTTCTGTCGTTGTCAGATTGGTGGGGGGTGGGGGGGGGGCTTGAGTGGATCCGCCTGTCTCCCCCTCCTTTTGTCACGGATCAGGCGCGGAATGGGTCACCTGTGTTGCGTCGTCTCGGGCTGGCTGACAGGTCCCCATGGCGACAGCTGCATAAACACACGCCCCCTCCTCAACCCCCCCCCCCATAAGTTCACTGATCCCCTAAAACGGCTGTTAAAGGACCCCAGTGTTCATTTGACTGCACCCCCCCCCCACGCTAGTTACCCCAAAAGAAATCAGCAGCTGCGTCTGAATAGACCGACTCTTCTCCCAGCATGCTTAGTGCCAAGCTGTTGATTTATATGGTTGTGCGTTTATATGTGTATATATTTTAGACATTGTCTTCCTGGTGGGGTGTCGGTCTCTCTGACTCAAAACGGGACAGCTGAGCTGTCATGGGACCTTGATGAAGTTGTTAACGGTGAGCATTAGGCACCCTTTAGTGGTAGGAGAGGGCGAGCGTTGTTGGGCTGAATGGACTGTGCTCGTCATTGTGTTCCCTCAGGACGCTACGAGCAGACGTCTGTGTTACTGATGACGCCGGAACACTGATCGTTGATCACTTCCTGCCTGTCTCGTGCTGGAGCTGAGACTGGGTTAGATTCGGGTTAAAGGATCCAGTTCTTGAAGTCTTGAAGCCAGTAATGTACATGTGGCTCTGTTGTATTAGGAGACATTGATGTTTGCGTAGGGGATATGTTTCCTCAGATATTTATAAATATGCTGTTTCCCTCTCTTCTCCTCTGTTCAGCACAGTGCCCCAGCTCTTTTGAACAAACCAGTATGACGACGAAAGCCTTTAGACTTTATAGAGATGCAAATGATCGACAGAAAATAGGTTAGCTCATTTCATATGTAAACCATGAGCAATTTCTATCTATTAACCATTCAAAATGTTTTCATTGTGTTAACCTAGTCCAAATGTTCAGGATTATCTTATTCAAAGTCCACGATGCAAAGCTGTTGGCAAAATTCCCGGCTGCAATTCTGATGGCAGCGGAAAAAAAAAAAGGAAAAATTTAAAAATATGCTTTTATTCACATTTGTCACTTCAGTGACCCTGTGTGATTCATCCGCTGAAGAGCTGGCAGGCAAACACGTGCGAGGCGATTGATTCCAGAATTCTCCCTGGAGTAACGCTGGCGTTTCTTCTGTCTGAAGGGAGAACCGGCTGCGTTAGGGTACATCCGAGGAACACACCGTGTCACCAAAAAAGCGGTTTGTCTGGATCCAGGACGAGCCAGCAGGGGATTAGCCGTGTCGTGTGCGTGTGTCTGACTTTTTTCTCCTGTAAACGGTCTGTCTTCGCTGACCTCTTATCTAAACTTCGGGGGGGGGGCTTGAGTGCGTGAGGCAACGTCTTGGTGCGGCGTCTTTTGGCGAAGCCGTTTGTTTAGGTCTCAGGCCGGGACGGTTGTCCACGTCTTGTGAGCGGACTTGTAACGTCTGTGTTGTCTTGGGCCTCCACGAACGAGCACCTGCCGTCCACAAGTTCGGTCTCCTGGGGGGAGAGTCAGTGTCCTTGGATGAGCCCATCTCATCGGGTCCACGGGGGTGGGGTCACCCCACTTTTGGGGAGGCAGAGAGTCGCATCGCGGCACATCTCTCTGTTCAGCTCAGGGGGGGTCCGTGATGC
The DNA here is from genome assembly GCF_018555375.3 of Anguilla rostrata. Taxonomy (NCBI): domain Eukaryota; kingdom Metazoa; phylum Chordata; class Actinopteri; order Anguilliformes; family Anguillidae; genus Anguilla; species Anguilla rostrata. The sequence goes on along the minus strand of NC_057934.1, from coordinate 8,260,255 downwards.
GCATGCTAATTAGCCAGCGGGGAGAGGTCCCTGTGTCACTCCGGCTCGGATTTAAATCTGTAGAACAAATACGGTTCCTGGCAGTGTTGGATTGAATAGAGAGAGAAGGGGGGGGGGGGATTGAGAGAGGAGAGAGAGAGGGGTACAGAGGGAGAGGGCAAGAGAGCACGAGCGAGAGAGGAGACAAAGAGAATGAGTGTATGCGTTCATGTTTGTGTGTGTGTGTGTGTGTGTGTGGTTCCAGAGGAGAAAGTAGAAAGCTTGTGTTCCCATTTGACCCGAGTTTGATGAACTGAAATTGGGAGTAGGAGTCCCATGCTGTTCTGGGTGAACTCAATCCATCATCAGTCAGTCAATTCTGTCTTGGTTTACATACATTTAGATAATTATCAGATGCTCTTCCACATATTTTTTTTTTTGCTTACACACAATCCGCTTTTACAGCTGGATGTTTACCGAAGCACTTCAGGGTTAAGCGTATTTGCTCAAGGGTTCAGCAGCAGTGTCCTCTTTGGGAATCGAACTCCCCTTTTAAAGCAGATCCAGGGAATTCCTGGAAGATGGTGGGAGGTATTTCGGAACGGCTCGATGAAGACACAAGCGTAACTCATGCGTTCAGTAACTCAGGCGTTCAGTAAAGAAGCAGATTAATGAAGCGGGTGGCTCGGTGGTGGCCGGTTGGTCTTTTGTAGTGCTCTGGTGTCATGTCCCTTCCCAGCATCCTTCGGGTCAGTCCGGCCCGGTCGGATTACCTGCCGGGGTTTTCTTGTAACCTCAGCCCAGAGCAATTAAAAATACCAGACAGGTGGTCTGCTTCAGCTTTACAATGATGTTCATGGATCTGTGCGCACACGCACACACACACACACACACGCGAACAACAACATGCACGCGCACACATGCATGCACGCACGCACACACATATGTACGTGTGCACACACACACACACACACACACACACACACACACACACACACACACGCAAACAACAACATGCATGCACACACATACACATGGATGTGTACGTGCAGATGCGCACACATACACACATACACGCACGCACGCACACACATACATTTGGCTGCTCAGCCAGAGAAATGAGGCTTTATGAAATGACTGCAGGCATAGCCAATATTCCATTAAAACTGGCGGTCCCCTGTGACTCCATATTCTGAGCCTCAGATGCATTTGCTGTGACACCTGTCAGCTCATTATCTTCTCCAGAGCTTCTGGCAGGAAGTTCTGGTTTGACTGTACGTACCCTCCTCCCAACAGACATCCATGCAGCCCCCCCCCCTCCCCCCCTTTAAAAAAACCAGAGAGGGTGGTCTCCAAAAAAACATTGAAGACCTTCAAGGTATCCAGCATGGGACCAGAACCAAGCCACAGAACCAGCCTGCAGCATTTCCTGCAGAGGCTCATTTATTACACACCCCCCCCCCCCACTTAAAACATCAAACAGGACCCTTCTTCCTTTGTTTTCTGTGTACAAGGTGAATGGGGGGAGGAACTACAAAGGATTGTGGGATAGTGCTCCAAGATATATTCGGCATGTCGCAAATCTGGGGGAAAGGGGCTGGGGTCCGGAGAGAGACAGGGAGTCACAGATACCCCCTTCCTTTCAATCTCCCAGCCCCATCTACAACGGGACAGACTCCAGCATACGCACCCCCCCAGGGTTGCCCCCCCCCCCCCGTCTGTGATGCTCGGCACTCAGTGGGGGGGCCGTTTGCTGGTGCTAGAAGAACAGAGACATCAACCCAGGGGCAGAAAATAGTTCCTGGCTGCAGTGTTAATTGAGGCATTCTTCTGATGTGCTAATGTGGGGCTGGATTGTTTTGGGGGGCTGAGAGAAGCTTTTGGGATGGAGAGAGGGGGTAGGAGGTAGCCCCCCCCACCCTCCCCCACAAGAGGACGAGGTTGCAAACTGTGTGCAGATGTTTTGTTTATTTTTGTGGGTTTTTTCCCCCTATTTTTTAAAGGACACAGAAACAGAGACCAGAGGAGGAAATGCCTTTAAGGTGGTGGTGTTACCAACCACGTTGGTGAAAGTAGTTTAGTAAAATTGGCCATAACTTGCATTTTTGTAATTAATTAATTCACTTATTTAATTGGTGTCTAAATGGATACGGTATGTCTAATAAGAATTTTACCAGGTCTGGTATTGAAAGTTTAGCACGGTGGGTCGTGGGATTTTGGCTGACTTGCTGCTAAAAAGGAACTGACAGAAATGGAAATCACTTCAAGATGTGAATGACCTAGGCCCCCCCACACACACACACTCACACACACACGCATAGCCCACTTCAGGAAAAGCATGTAGAAAGTGCCAAGTTGTTAGTTTCTCTGGTTTTGAAAGGGACCCTTGCAGCTTGGTTTTTTTTTCACATCCGTGATACTTTTCCCCCCCTCTCTGCCCCCCACATCAATTTTCATCCATTCTCTTTTAATATCAGTGCGTCATTAAGATGTGAAACTGACTACGGGAACTTTCTCGCTGCTCGTCTTGTCTTTTTTTTCCCTTTTTAACTGGAGGAATGAAGGTGTTTTCATTCCTCCTGAAGCACTCATGAGTCATTTATCTTTGCTTTCAAGTCTGCCTTCTGGGGGTAACTAGAGTGTCTCAGCGGGAGAGTTGGTTGAATAATAAGTAAGTGCTGTTTTGCTTTAATTAGCTAAATCTGTGTGTGTGTGTGTGCTGTGCGTTTTGTGTTGAAAAAAAATGGTTTCTTTAAACACCCTCTTGCCTTAGTAATGCTCTGAATCCCAGGGCATACAGCAGTGAGAGAGCAGTGTTTGGTGGATAAAATGTTGTGCCTATGCAATGCCTGTCAGAAGACATTTTTTTAGATGCTGCCTCTCTGCACAGATCCCACAACTGGCTCATTTTTGACCAACAGTGACCTGACCCCCTGGTGTTTGCCATTTCCTGCCCACCCCCCAAATGGCTGTGTGGGCCTGGTTGGTTAGTTGGTCGGTCGGTCAGTTGGTCAGTCAGTTGGTTGGTCAGTCGGTCAGTTTGTTGGGCAGGTTGGTGGGTCAGTTGCTCAGGTTGGTTGGTTGATTTGTCTGTCGTTCAGGCCGGTAGGTTGCTGAGGCCGGTCACTTGCTCAGGTCAGTCAGTCAGTTGGTCTTATACCTTATACTTTTTGTTATGAAGTTCTTGTGGTCATTCCATCTGGACCATGTTGATAGATATCAGATGGCAATATTTTATTTGAACAAATTTCACAAGCAGCCATCCCATAATGCAATGCACATTGCATTAAACCTGGAACCAGGTGGTCTAAAATTCCTAACTCAGTGAAAATTATCTCCGTACTGATGAGGAGATGGATCCACTGTGTTCATTGGAGGAGACAGGAGAGTTTAACGATAGAGCCAGCCTCAGGAAGACAAGCTCATTACAAAATGTCCTACAGACACAAAGCGTAGTTCTTTTTTATGTTGTCAACCGAGTGGCATTTACATTACTCATCCTGGTGGGGGGGGGGGTTGAAAGGTGGCCCCCGCCTGATTGGTTTTGACACACCGAGCCAGACATTGAGGTGTCATCTCTACAGCCTTTAACACACAGACAGACCTCCCCCCCCTCTCCCCCCTCCCTCTCTGTGTTCCCGGCCCAAACGCTGTGCTTCTTATGCATACTGAAAATGAAACACTCCCAGCATGCATTGCCCCTGCCCCCCCGGCCTGCGTTTGCATTCCTGGCTGCCGGGCCGCACAGAGCGCGCTCTGTTGGAGGGGCCGGGTCTCCTGTGCGCGGGGCGGCCGCGTTACCGCCGCCCTAAATGCCGCCTTTGTGTCGCCCGCCGCTCTGGTGACGCCGCCGGCCCAGTCCTGGAAGGGGGCTCGGGGGGAGAGAGAGAGCTGGCAAAGGCCAGAGATTAGCAAGAGGCCGGGCGAGACCTGTGATAACTGACACCTCTCTCTCTCTGCCTCTCTTTCTCTCTCTCTCTCTCTCTCCCCTTCTCTCTTTCACTCTCTCGCTCTCCCCCTCTCTCTCTCTCTCTCTGTCTGTCCCCTCTCTCTCTCCCCTCTTTCTTTCTCTCCCTCTCTCTCCCCCCTTGCTTTCTCTCTCTCTCTCCCCCTCTCTTTCCCCCCTCTTTCTCTCTCTCTCTCTTTTCTCTCCCTTGTTTCAGCTCAGCTCAATGGCGCTCTCTTGGCAGGGTAACCAGGCCAGCGTTGCCAAAGCACATAAAAACATGTAAAGCATGGCGCGTAACACAAGTAACTGTATCTCCTTCTCTCTCTCTCCCTCTCTTTCGCTTCGCTGTGCTTTAATGACGTGAAACGCACACCAGAAATGTAACCTGAAACGAGTAGACATTTTAACTAACGTACATGGGAATGAAACTCTTGATTATAATGGAGAGTGTGTAAAGAAGAGAATCTCTCTCACTCTCTGTCTGCATATATATTTCTCTCTTGCTCCTTTTTTCTCTCTGTCTCTCACTTTCTACCCTTCATCCTCCCGTTCGTGCGCTTGTGTGCGGCAATCTGGTGGAGACATCGTTCTGCTTTTCGGGTTTCTCAGAGCGGTAGAGCTGCTGTAATCCTTTAATTACAGAGATAGCCCAAGGAAGCGATTTCTCTCTTTTTTGGGGGGGATTTTAATAAACCCGTCGGCCTACTTGCTAAAAAGAGGAAAAGGGGGGGAAAAAACAGTCGATCAACGAGCAAAAAGTATGTTACGCTATTTCGTAGAGAGTATTAGAGGGTAGAAAAAGGAGGGGAAATGTAGTTTCTCTTTAAGATTCTCTCCTCGATTCGGTGCAGATTAGCTCCCTGAGGGACTATAGGCTTCAAGGTTAAAACGGTTTATTTGAACATCTGGCTCCCGGCTCGGTGATCTCGCAGCCAGGCCGGGCCACCTCGCCCGTCTCTGCGTCCCCATCCCCCTGACCTTCGTGGCCGTCCTTTCCATTAAGGACATTGATCCGGCGATGGAAAGGCCCGGAAGATTCTCTCTCTCTCTCGGGCTAGAGGGGGAGAGTGACAGAGAGAGAGAGGGAGAGCCCGTTTGCCGCAGGTAACCAGACGCGGTTGCCCTCCCCCCCCCACCAGCGCAGCCTCCGTTGGATTAGCACGGACGTTTCACAGAGGCGCGTTTCGAAAAGCTCCCTTTTTCGTGAAACAGGTTAAACCGCGAGTGTGAATGACGGGTGACTGGGCTGGCCGTGTCCCATCATGCCTTGCGTGTGAGAGAGGGAGTCGCAGTAATGAGGTTGAGGTGATGGGGGAGGGGGGCCACTGGGCAGACAGACTTGGTCCCAAAGGGACGAAAAGGAGAAATGGGGGGGAGGGGGAGGGAAGAGAGGGGAGGAGAGCACCTTGGTGACCCAGCCAGATAGATTAGCCAGGGGCAATGACAGACACTCTTCATTAAAAAAAAAGAAAAATTGAAGCCTTTTTCAAAAAAATCGAAATGAAAAAAGAGTGCTAGCATTTTTTTTTCTGCTATTAGCATTTTTACGCTATTACCCATTTTTACGCTATTAGCATTTTTTTCGCTATTAGCATTATCAGATTTACGCGATTGTGTTCATGAGCGGAAGCCTGCCACCGCGAGGCCCTTCTGCAGCTGATGAAACCCACGCTCCGTAAGTCCTGCCTTACGGGAGGATGGGTAATCGCTGCACGCCATGTGACTGCAAATAAAAACGGTGATGATTCATTCTTAACTGATGTCTGACCCCCCCCCCCCCCTCTCTCTGCATCCCAGTCCCTTGGGTGAACCGGCTGTCTCCTGGTCACCTTGGTAACGTGGTTGCTACCGAGGGGGGCTTGAGGACAGACAGCTGGAAAACATCTGGGTCTCAGGGGTGTTCGCCCCCCCCATCGCTCTCTCTCTCTCTCTCTCTCTCTCTCTCTCATCTCCTCCATCATACTCCCTCTCTTTCTCTCCTCCTATCTGTCTCTCCCATCTCTCTCACACTCTCTCTGTTCCTCTCCTCTCACTATATCTCCCCATCATTCTATCTCTCTCTCTCTCTCTTTCTCTGTAAAGGTTCAGAAGAGGTATTTCTGGTGTACTTTTCACATCTTGCCTTTTAATTTTCAGTATTATCTTGTGCGTGGATTTGCTAATTATACTCCCCTTTACAAATTGATTTTTTTTGCCTTTTGGTTTTGGTAAAATAACAAAAAGTTATTTTACCATCTCTCTCTCTCTCTCTCTTTCTTCTCTCTCTCTCTCTCTCTCTCTCTCTCTCTCCTCTCTCTCTCTCTCTCTCTCTCTCTCCTCTCCTCTCTCTCTCTCTCCCTCTCTCTCTCTCTCTCCCATTGTCCTTCGGTTGCGCTCGCCTCTCTCATCAGCATTCAGTGCGGCTCTTCGCACGGTGTGTGCGCAGCGCCTGATTGGACCAAATCAGGTGTTAAATGGGGAGGCTGATTCGCGGTAATGCGGAAAGCGGTGGGGCCTGTGCGGTAATGGCCGATCGGCAAGGACCACCCCCACCCTGGCGAAGGCCCTCGCCCCCCCCCCCCCCCCGGATTTTCATTCGGAAGGCGTCCAGGGGGACTGACGGCCCTTAATTTCCTCATCTGAGTGCAACAAGTGAAGTCGGAATTTAAATCTCGGCTGACGCCCTTTGGCTTTCCTTCACGTCCCGATTCTGCTTTTGTTTGTGTTTCTTTTTGCTGATGGCAGTTTTCCCTCTGTCCTACAGTTGTTAAAAAAAAAATGATAAAAGGGGGAAAAGCAGTTTTTCCTGTAAAAAAAAAGAAAAAAATCGATAATTAAAAAAAAAAAGAAAGGAATAAATTGAGAGGAATGGGATACTTTGGGTAACCTCTGAGACAGAGAGAAATGGAGAAGCCTCGTTTCTATGGTGCTCGAGTGCTTTCAGAGACCCTGGGGACCAGGTAATGCACCTGACCCCCCCCCAAGCCCCTCGGTCAAAATCGATACTGGAGGTTCGTTTATTTTAGGGGTCTGTGAGCGATCACCTGAGGGGGGAGGGGGGGGTTAAGCTTCAAGATCTGTCAGACACAAGGTACTGACAAAAACCCTGCAATGCATCGCAGTGGAAATGACCGATTGGGCAGTTTAGTGTGTGTGTGTGTGTGTGTGTGTGAAAGAGAGATGGGGGGCGCGGGGGGGGGTGGTAAGAGCATATGAGCACAGCAAAATCTGTCGGTGCTGCTCTCTGTTTCCTAACTGCGGGAGGTTCCTGTGCTCTGTTATAGCGCAGAACAGCCCACTGCTGCAGTGCCCGCTCGCGCTTAGTCACGTCCCTTCATTCATTTTCATAAGGGGTCCAACCGGAATGAATGTTCCGGCGTTAATGGGAGGTACAGAGTACAGAGCTGAGTACCTAGTGGGTCCGTGGGGAATCCATGGCAACCGCTTGCCATCTGCACCCGAGTCTTTTTCTGGGAAATCAAATCCCACGGTTTTATGCAAGATGGCGGATTTTGAGCCGGGTTTGGCTGTGCAGACCGTTCGGTGAAGGAGGACGTTTACATTTTCCTTTGTTTTAGAGCAGGGCTGCCCAACCCTGTTCCTGGAGATCTACCGTCCTGTAGGCTTTCAGTCCAACCCTAACAAAGCACACCTCATCCCACAGCTAGAGATCTCACTGAGCTGCTGATTAGCAGAATCAGGGGTGCCACATTCGGGCTGGAAATGAAAACCTGCGGGATGGTAGATCTCCAGGAGCGGGATTGGTTAGCGCCGCTCTAGACGAAGTGATGTTCAGCTGCATTGTTTCTGCCTCCTGTCCAGACCGGCTCTGACAGGTGACCTCTCCTTGCCCACGTCTGTTTGACAGACCGGAGCGTTATTAAAAAACGGTCTCTCCTCTGTCAGCGCTAGCCCCTGATGGTTTTTCTTATCGGTGGATCTGCTGAATGGGGTTTTTTTCTCTCCAAGGTTAGTGTGTCGGGCTTTGAGCCTGCAGCTGGACGAGATGCTTCTCCGTCTCTGGGTCAGAGTCCCCTGAATGTGACGGAACTGGTGCAGGGCTTAACACACTGGCCTGGCCTGCACTTATAAAACCTCCTGTAAGCTAATGTGCTGTAGTGTTGGCTCTCTTTATCTCAATGTCACTACTATACCACTGAGGCTGATGTCCCATGATACTCTGCCTGTAGATTTGCTCTCGTGTGTTTGTGTGTGTGTGTGTGTGTGAGAGTACAAGTGAGAGAGTGTGCATGTGCGAGTGAGGGTGTGCGCGTGTATGTGCGAGTGTGTGTGTAGGTGTATGTGTGTATGCAGGTGTGTGTGTGTATGTATGTATGAGAGTGTGTGTGTGTGTGTGTGTGTGTGTGCGTGTGTGTGTGCGTCTAATAAAGCAATATTTCCTGAGAGTATAAGCACAGATGGCGCAGCGCTCATAAATCTGACAGGGCTTTCGAGGAGCTCGCACGACTGCACGGCAAAAACTCATGCAGGTTACTGAGAATTTTGAAAGGAAGCAATCTACTTTCACAAGCATTTCACAACCATGCGATTCTACGTTTTTGGTTTAGTAATACGATTCTTTGAAATTTTCTCTGGAACCTGTGGGAGGGGCTTTGTAATTCTACCAGCAGCTCAAGAGTTAAAGCATTCCACACATGTGTCTGACCCGGGTCCGATTATCATAAGGCTGTGCTCTCCGCTCTTTGTGATTGCAAACTGTAGTTTTTATCTAAGCCCTGTGACTAATCGGTTTCTGTTTCTCTCTTTCTCTTTCCATGTTGCTGACGCTGCGGCTCGGTCCAGGTAAGAGACTGTTTTCTTATTAAAGACCAAACTGTCTGCAGTAGTGCCACATGGTGTTAGAGGTCAGAGGTCGGGGGTCAGACCGTGGCAGAGCAGTGTAGTTTAATTGGCGTTGACTTTTTCGCCCCTGTCCGATATCTCGCGCAGGGTTCGTATTTCAGTAAAATATTTGAGATGTGATACCTCGGTTTCCAGCAAACATGCGCAAGCTTCTTGGCATCTTAGTCACACCCGCCTTTCTGCATTGCTTGCAAGGTGTTTCAAGGGCACTTTGATATCATGTTTGTCCCGCAGAATTTATTCAAACAGTACGTATGCTTATGATGATAATAATAATGACAGGAAGAGAGAAGGTTAACGGTGTGCAGTTAGATTGTCACCAAGCTGTTTTTTAAGAGATTGCAGAATCTTTGTGTGGGGGTCTCTGGTGCCAGGAAAGCTGGTGCTGTTTATTGTAAAACGGTCCCATCTGGGGGTTCGGGGAAGGGGTGGGGGGGTTGGGGGGGGTTGGAGCATACTTCCTGTGAGCTTCCCCGCCCCTCTTCCCCTGATTGGCTGCAGGTGTGGCTGGCCCTGTCTGTTCCGATTGTTAGCGTTCGTCTGTTTTCCCATGCCCTAGTCTGTTTTCTGTCTTCCTCATCGAAGGACAAAAGCACATTCAAAGTCATTTAACTCTTTAGATGCTGGTGATGTAAAAAAAAAAAAACAGACTAGGGCATGGGAAAACAGACATTACATTACATATCATTGCATATCCTTGAGAATTTTCAGTGAAGCATTGTTACTATTGTTATTATTACTAGTGAAGCATTGTTATTGTTGTAAAAAAAATTCAGTGCAAATATTGGTGAAAATTGATTTTATTTCTGGTGCCTGAAGGGTTAATATATTTCAGATAATTATTGGAAATAGCCAGGCTGCTGGGTGGCTCATCCTGTTAAGGCAAGTTTCCAGTGTGCTGACGGACCAGCAGCGCATGATTGGTGCCAGCATCACCCTGGTAGAGTAGGGTTTCATCCAACGAAGTTGACCACGATTGATCACCGCACCAGCGACCCCTGCTGGTCGTTTGGCTGCTGGCAGCTTCCCTGTTGCGCTGCACGCGCGCTCCTCCGGCTCACGTCTGTAAGAGCGCTACTCACGGACTGCGGCGTGGAAAGACGCGGCGGCTGACATCGCATGTCTCGGAGGAGGTCACGCGCTCGTCTTTGGCCGTTTCTGAATGGGCAGCGGGGAGGTTGGGATGAGCGTTGCCACGTGAGCGTAATTGGGCATTCTGAAGGGGGAGGGGGAGAAAAAGGCGGAGAAACAGCTGCTGCTGTCCCGATCAACCACTTCCTCCCCCCCCCCCCCCCAGGCAAAAGAGAAAGCTTAAGAGAGACTTTATGCAACACACCTTTCTCAGGCTTCATCTCTTTAAAAAAAACAAAGAAGAAAAACAGCTATCCTTAGATTACCTCAGAATTAGCATCTCACATGTAGATCTAATTGGGTCTTTAAATGAAGTTTTCTGGAACAAGCTTGTAAGAAGTTGGGAATGAACCCCAGGGAGTGTCTGTTTGGAGCTCCAGCGCGTTGGAGCCAAGTATGATTCATCTTTCTACATTAAGAAAATCCGAAAAAGCTGAAAATGCACTTCAGCGGTTTGTAAGGACACAGGACTCAAAAGGGGACAGAACAGCTCCTTAAAAAAACCCCCTGAAAAAGTAGTTTACCTTACAGTTTCTGCAAAGATTGTAAGCATCTTTTGAAATCAAAGTCTGTGTGGGCGTATATACAGAAGACTTAGAATGTTAATGGACTTCATCACGCAGACCTTCCCATATAAATGCCTAGTACTTTCAGCCAAAGAAATTTTTATTATTTATGTTGTTGCAGTACCACTCTGGTTGTCTTTTTTTTTGTTTAAAGGAGTGCTTGAAGGGTACCAGATTCCCCCTTGAAAATGAGATTCCAACCTCAATGGGTTTGGGTTATCTATCATTGATATATAAATAAATATAACAGAAAATGGGTATGGTCTCGCCTGACCTTCATACAGTGCAGTTACTGTTGGGTTGACGGGGGGAGGGTGGGGGGGGGGGTTGCTATGGTGTCCCAGCCATGACTCCGGACTCTTTGGGCCGAGACGAAGTAGAGTCGGAGCAGGATGGTGAGCAGGAGGGGGTCAGAGAATAGAGGTGATTGGCGGTGGGGATTTTGGGAAGCGCACGGGGAAACGGGGTACGGATCTTCGGGCTGTTGTGCAATCTCCCCCCCCCCGCCTTTGATTTTAAAAGAAGTTTCCATGATGCAATGTGTGATACTTGCCAAAGGGAGAAATGGTTAAAATGAACATTTTTTGCATGTGAATGGCCCACCGCTGCTCTCTGTGTACAGAGTGGCTACTGAATCATTGAGTTTACAGGCCTGCGCAGGAATGTAAGGGCTTTTATGAGTATCCCCAAGTAAATTAGCTACTATGGGCCATGTCGTTCAAAAGTTGTATACGCTTTAAGTAAAAATAAGGTACAAGTTGCGACCTTTTAATAAAGAAACTGATATGTTTCGCAGTTTAGCAAATACTTTTGTATTTGAAGCGAATTTCATCATTCAAGCCCTGGCACAGTCCTCCTTGAAAGACAGTAATTTGTTAATTTCCCACTTCCTGTGCTGAAGAGGCTCTGCTTCCTGTCGCTCAGCACGCCCGGTGGCCACAGCTGGTACTGCAGTCGTCCTGCTTTATCAGAGATGACCTTCACCCAGCACCTGCCTGACAGCTGAGAGCAGAGCAAGAAAATCTTTCACCATCCCGCTTATATATAGCAATCTGCTGTGCCTTTCATCTGAAACTGAAGTCTTAGAGGGCTCTTGGGTCTGCTTTTCAGCACTTAAGTGCCTCATTTAAGTCACTGGATTGGTTAAAAATTCCACACGCCATGTTTCCAAAGCATGGGGCTTTCTGCGTGGTGTTGACTTTGGTGGAAGTCAGATATTTTATTTGCAGTTGTTTAGATGCCCCAACACCCAGAACAGAACGCTCTTCCTTGAGATAATATCTACATTTTTGCTCAGTTTAACAAGTCTTGAAAAAGTCTTGAAAATTTCCCGCCTCCCGCTTTGAGTAGCATCTTCCCTTGGCTTTGCCATTGCCACGCCGCACAAACTCTTGCATGGAGCTCCGCTGGCTCACGTCCACTACATCTCGTCGGTTTCCTGGCTTCCAGGCCCTCCCTCGTTAGCGAGGCGGAAGGCCCTGGAAGGCAGATGCCGAACGGCCGTCCAGATGGACCCGGAACGGCCCTTTGATCTGCGAAGAAGAAGCGCCCGCCCCACCCCCCCCCCCCCCTCAACGGTGCAATCAAGCCGCCCGTCTCCCGACAACCAGGAAGTTGCGGCGAGCGGGTCGCCAGGGGAACGGCGCGGTCTAGCCGTCGGCCCCCGTGGCGGTCTGAGACCGACCCTGACATTTGCGGGCCAGATGTACGCGGTCCTCGGGGGGCCGCCGCCGTGGACGCGTTTCGGAGCGCTGTCAGGAAACGCGACCGCAAGCGGATGCCAGGACCCGCCCCTCGCTGTGACTGGAGCTTACATGGAAACATGGCCGCCTCGATGCGGGTCCAGAACCTGAGGGCTTGGGGCAAGGGAGCTATGATGAGTCGGAGGTGGAAGTTGGAAATGCTGACCGTGTTTTAACAGCTGTAAAATGAACGAAAATCCCTTGGAGTGTAATCTTTAACTACTACGTGCAAAAGCACGCTTATTTATCTCTTTTGAGAAAATAAAAATGGAGAGAAAAGGTGTCAAAATAAGAGAATTTCCAGTTATTTTCTGCTGTGCTGTTCGATGAAAACGGTCGGTGTGAGCAGAACCGAAAAAAAAACAAAAAACGCTGCCATGTTGAGTTGATGGTTGAATTCAGACCGGTGTGGGCTTCAGTGTTTGAAATTAGGAGAGGGGTGGGGATTGTGACCCCCCGCCCCCCCATTCGGACCGAGACCACGGTTCCCCTCCGTTTGCCGCGCGTGCTTCCGTTTGCCCCGTCCCTGCTGTGAAAGTCCAGCGGTCTCCCGTCGAGCCGAACGGCTTCATCTGCCCAAGACCCGTCATTCACGCTGTCACTCGGACCGACGGGAGCGCTCACCCGAATTAGAGGTCCCGTCTGGGATTCGGAGCGTCTCCACGGCAACCGGCTCACACCTGGACGGGCCAGAGAGGTGCAAGACCCCGTAGTTCCCGCTTATGATACAGGACAGGGTTCCGCAACCACTTCTTCCTAGGGGCCGAAATCTTTTTAGGAAATTATGCATGGGGCCCCAGAAATAAAGCATATAGAGAACATACTACACACTTTTAGTCTTGCATTGCTTTATAAGTAGGCTTCGTAAAACTGTGACTAAAATAAACAGTATGTACGTAAGAGAGTAAATCCATTGTGCATCACGTTTGGCCCCCGGGTTGCCAGTTTAAAAGCCCGGACTAGTAATGTTATAGCCGCTAGCGCTGACTCTCCCAACCCACCGGCCAGTCCAGCAGTCTGTTGTGGTGTTGTGCCAGTGACCTGGAAACTTTCGCCAAAGTGGAGCACAAGTATTCCGCGGTTCACGTGGATGACCCCAGCCATCCCCCCCTCCCGCCATGGCAAACAGCATGGTAGTTTTGGCTCTGCCAACGACCCGCACTTTAAATTTGCCGAGCTCACGTGTCACAGTTTGTCTCTCCATGTGCAGAGGTGTGTGGCGAGTAATGATCCATATTCTGTTTATAAGTTTTTTTTTTCCCTTCTTCCCCCCCCCCCACTGCGTGATTAATATTGATAGACTCATAAATGTCACGGAGATTAAGGAGGCTGAAGTGCATGAAATATTCATGGAGGCAGAGCGGGGATGAAAGGACGTTCGGTTTCTGCGTTTATCCGCCGAACGCGTCCGCTTCTCGCTCTCCGGCCCCAGAGAGGGACTGCTGGGCCTGGGCGCCTCATTAGAGCTCGCCGCGGGGAACACGACAACGAGAACGGCCACCAACCGTCCCCCCGCCATTACCTCATACTCAATATGGAACTAAAATGTACCTTTGTGTGTTAGCTACAGTTAGCTTGGACTGAATATGGAGTTAAATGTAGCCTTGTGTGTTAGCTACAGTTAGCTTGGGCTGAATTTAAAAAAAAAACAACGGTAATATGCACAAATAGAATAGATTAAGTGAATAAAAATAACATTTATGTGTAGCACATTTCTCTGGTAATGCATACAGTTATGATATGCTCAGGGAAACGGATTGTAGCTCTACAGTGGTTTATAAATAGCAGCCCGTCCCTCATTAATGGGGAGCTGTGCAAGGCCAGGGAAAATGACATTGCTAATTAATTCGCTTATTAATTATTGCGATAATTAAAAGTTAATGCAGTCTGATTAAAATCTGACCTCTATGTGAAAAAGAGGAGATGTGCAGCTCGCAGCAGAAAACATCAGCTCTGTGTGTAATTGGAAGCCCGTTGTCACTTCCTGTATTTTTGATGGCTGATGACTGCTGTCAGTATGCAAAAAATAAACAACAACCAGGAAGCTGAATTTGTTCCAGCTGCCTTCATGTCAGCAGCATGCTGCCTGTCAAAATCAATCCACGCTACCCGCCTACATCCCACTATCCCCATCCCAATCCTATACATCCGCTATCCGCCCATCATATCCCACCATCCCGCTATCCCACCATCCCGCTATCCTGCCCATCGCACCATCCCACCATCCCGCTAATCCCATCTATCCCACCATCCCTACTATCCACCACCCATCCTCCAGCTATCCGCCCATCCCACTATCCCATTATCCCACCATCCCACTATCCCACCATCCCGCTATCCTGCCCATCCCACCATCCCACTATCCCGCTATCCCACCATCCCACCATCCCACCATCCTGCCCATCCCGCTATCCCACCATCCCGCTATCCCACCATCCCACCATCCCACTATCCCGCCCATCCCACTATCCCACCATCCCACTATCCCACTATCCATCCCACACCATACCACTATCCCATCCACTATCCCCATCCACTATCCCATCCCGCCTCCACTCCCACCATCCCCCATCATCCATGCCCATCCCACATCCACTCCCATCCCGCTATCCTGCCATTGACAGCAGGTTAAGCTCCTCCCCCAGCGCTCTAAATAGTTTGCCACTGTCCCTTTAATGGCTTCTCCCATAAAATGATTTAGATTTTTTATAATTGTTTAATTATTCTAATTATTACGCATTTGTTTTCTGGCTTGTTTAAGATTTCTCATTTTTATTTTATTGTACCCCCCCTTGTCGCACTGCACACACAGTGCATCTGCAGAGGTAAGGATTTCACAGAAAATCAGTGAAAGAGCAGTGCTTTTAATGGGTTAACTGCACTCAGGAAAACAAACAAGGTGAACTTGATACAAAATGAACTCGATACAATCTAACATACAAAAACCTGCTTGTCTAGAGAAATGTAAACCCAATTGGGGGATTTGTGTTATGCAGACTAATGCAGGGGGAGCTGACCTAAATAACCTCAAAATAATCAAATTTAATTTCTCTACTGCGTATAATCTGCTTGCAGAGGCAATCCAGTATAACACCGGTGTGTTTGTTTTAAGTGTTTTAAGTGTTGCTGGTGGTTTATGACATAGCTTATGATGACAGGCGAGTGTTATCAACACTGTTAAAGCTGTAAGTGGCGAATATGTTGCAAATAAGTGTTTGCTCCTGCGGCTACTACTGTTATCTCTGTGAACAAGTGTAGTCATTCTTTAAGTTATTGTTACTGTTGTATATATTTCTAGTTTATATCCAGTTTTTCTTTATTTTTAATCGTGTCTCTGTGTGAGAGACAGAAGCATTATCCTTTTGCGGTATCTTTGACTCGCATGCTAGAACATTCACTGTCCTTCTGGTTAAAAGTGTTAATAAGTATTGTGATGAAGTGAACATGAAGGCCTTCTTCATCTGGGGTTTTTCAAGCCCATATCCCACGATTATGTATTTTTGCATATATTTTCCTGTAACGTGTCTTTGTATGTTAAGTAGGTATAGACAGCCACTGAGAACCATTGTGTCTTCTCCATATACGTATATTCCTTGTATTCCTCATATATGGAATTCGGAATTCGGAATTCCACATTTAATGCATAGAATTCCAGAGCAGCACCTGTATTCCCGAGCTTTGCTCGACGGATGGGAATGGAAGCACCCTCTCGGCCAGGGTAATTGCATTTGACTTTCATCCAAGTTCATCCCAAGGCATCTCGGGGGAGAACTTTGTGACAGGACTGGGGCTGTCTGGAGCTCGCTGTGGTTGGTGTTTGTGAGTGAAGCTCCCCCCAGAGTCCGTGTCCCAGAGAGAAGGACACAAGCACAGGCTTCGCCACAGGAACCTCTTTGTTTCGCTTCGATTTGTCGTGGAGGAATGTCCTGGAAAAATAAACTCTGCATTTTCATAAACCTTTAAAGAGGCCCGTTAGTTTATTCGGGAAACCGCACATGGGGGGAGAGAGAGAGAGAGAGAGAGTGCATTCCTGTGTTCAAACCCGGCTCTGCAACTGGTACTGCTTAGAGCAGAGAGGAGAGCTCACATTGTGTGTTAGACGTGTGTGTGTGTGTGTGTGTGTGTGCGTGCGTGTGCTGGTGTGTGCGTGTGCTTGTGTGTGTGTGTGTGTGCGTGCGTGCGTGCGTCGTGGTGCTGGTCTGTGCGTGTGGTGTGTGCGTGTGTGTGTGTGTGTGTGTGTGTGTGCGTATGCTGGTGTGCAGGCGTGCATGCATGCGTGCGGTGAATTCACTTTCTGATTGGTCATTTAACCCACTCACTGCTGGGGTGGGATCGCTGAGTGTCCGATGGCTGCTAGGGTCTAAACAGTGAGCTAGGCTGGGAAGAGAAGGGCTGCGGCCATGTTATTCTGATATGGTTACCGTGGTAATGCTCAGAACACAGGGAGGCTGTTCCTTTATGAGGTGGCGTGTTTTCATTGGCAGGCTTTGACCCAGTGGAACGTCACGGTTTTTCATGTGCGTAAGATGTGGATGTAGAGCTGGGGGTGTAATCGATAAGGAAGAGTTCTCTAATGTGGACAGCAGAAATCCATCTCAAACACTCATCCCTACAGGAGGGCTCAGATTTGGGGCATCCTCTAATGAACGTTCCTCTCTCCTCCCTGTCAGCTTCCTTCTTTTAAACTTTTCGTAACGGGCGTCCCCCAGGGTTTTTCCTGCGAGACTAAACCCCAGCGTATGTTCTTCTCAGAGCCTTCAAAGGCCCTGCTTGACCTGAGCTCTCGTCTCTCCCCGTGGTTGTTTTTCATTTTCTTTCTTCATAGAGCTTGAAAAAGAGATAAAAAAAAAAAAAACGAATTCAGAATGAGGTGAACCCCTACTGATTTTTCAGGGACCAGCTTGTGTTGTCCCCATGGGGGCCTCGATTAGGGAAAAATCCACACGGAATGCTGGTATTGTTCACACACACACACACACACACCTGCGGACGGATGTACACACCCATGCACCCAACATCTGTTTCCATCTCACACTGATACACGTTGATAAACTTTTATGGATGCTCACGAACACGCATCATACATCCACCGACTAACTGGCATGGAAAGCTATATCGGCAAGGCTTTTGTCTGTTCTTTTAAGCAAACCAATCACATCACACCTCTTCCTCCCTCACCCCAAAAACCATGCCCATCACCCCCCCCCCCCACCCTTTCCTGGACCTCTGAGCTGTACCAGCTCTCACACGAGGCATGCCTGCAGCTTAGCATACCTCCATACCGCCAATGAATATTTGGCGTTCAAAATTTGGAGAAAACTGAGAAACAAAATCATGAAAAAAATGAAATCGGGCTGGTGGCGGTGTTCTGATGGGCTCACCATTCTGTTTACTTGTCCCTTTGTTCCAAGAACATTTTTTTTCCAGGCAAGGTTCCTCTGAAGTCCTGTGCCACTACTTTGACCACGCAGTCCATTAATCATAGTTTCTGTTGCAGTAAAAGTCTTCCCCCCCTTCCCTGGTGTGCATTATCTCTCTTCTGTAGTTCCTGTGTCTACAAAGTTCCTGACATCTGCTGATTGACTTAGCCTCGCACCAGATATTTTTTCCAGAAGCAGCCCGGTCGTATAGTTTACACAAACCACCGATGTGGACGGTGGACCCATAAAAGGAAGAAAGGATGGTCTCTCTGATGAAAGTTAAAAAAAAAAAAAAAAAAAACACACTAACACATTAGGGGAAAGTGTTTATTTTGAACACCCAATGCATATATAAATGTGCTTTGTAAGGGCAATTGAGATTGTGTCTACTTAGACCTCTGCTAGTCTCACGTGGGTCATTTTTAAAAATGCTTACCAGTTTTTTTTTTTCCATTGAACATTCATGGGTAAACTTAAACTTTTTTTGTGTGTGCAGTCATTCCGAGGCGCTCTTTAATTTTGCTTTCCTTGAACTGCCCGTCCGTTTGCTTTCGATGTAAAACGTTGAAACAGACCGTTGGCTGAAGCTTCTGGAAAACTCAGCAGAATGCTCTTTTTCTGAAAATATTAGTGAGTGGGTAACTTTCCTCTCTCTAAACCAGCCAAGAAACTCCCTACAAAAGTGTGCCGGGTTGCTTGTATGAGAGCGATGTTCACGTCCTTGTCGTTGAAGCGAGCGTGAAGTCGACGTCTTTTGAAGCCTCGCTCTCCGCCTCGTCTGAATCTGCGGGGGGAGGCGGGGTTAAAATGTCGCTTTCGTTCGGAATGGAGACGGGCGGGGAGGTTTTCGTACACGCCCACGGCCTCGTTTTTCCCCTTATCTTCGGCGGTTCGTTCTTGGGAAGGAGCCCGATGACTCAAAGACGGCGAGCAAGCGGCCGCCACCGCGCGGCGTCTGTAGAGCGCGAGCAGAAGTTTGGTGCGGAACCATACGCTCTGGAACCCTGAGCGGCTCTGCTCGTGAATGCGATTGGCCGGGTTGGCGTGTTCGCTGAGCGCAGAACGCTCGCAGAGAGGGAACGCTGGCAGGGCTCCTCGTGTGCTAACGGGCTGCGCTAACGGGCTGCGCTAACAGGGCTGCACATACCACCTTTCAGATTAGCGCCAAGCCTGCCTCTTCGCTTGTTTTCACGGTGGGTATTGTGTTGGCATGTTATACCTCGCCCCCCCCACCCAACCACCTACTCCCACCCCCAGTCCTCACTCGCTGAAGTGGATCAGCTCAAACTCAAGTCTTTTTCCCCCCCCCTACCTTGAGTGTCGTGTTTTATTATCCATGGGCTGTTCAACGCGGGATTGGACCCTGATATGACATACGAAGGGCCTCGTTCTCATCTCCCTGGAAACAAGTGGACGTTGAGAAGCTCTTGGCTTCAGTTTGGGAGGCGGGTGTGAGGGGTTCTGTACGAGAGGGCAGCTTGGACAACCACACCGCTGTCCCTATTCCTGATTTCCCCCCGCCCATCCGAAAATTTTGATTTATTTTACTCCAGTGAAGTGCTTCAAGCAGAGGGAGGACACACGCTCACACACACATTCACACACAAACGCACACACACGCACACATACATACTCACACGCACACGCACACACACATACCAACACGCACACACACGCACACACACTCTGAGACTCTTTGGATCAGTGTCTGTGTGATCTCAGCAGGGCTGTGGAGGAGAGGCAGAAGCTGACATTGCGCGGTTTGGACCGGAGCGCCTGCTTGTCCTGAACTGACAGACGGAATTTTTCCACTCACCTCGGTGCACGAGTACAATTGGCCCTTCAAACTGAGAGAAAAAAGGGAGGGAAAGATTAAAAAAGAGTGAAAAGTCAGTGGGAGATGTGCAGTCTGCTGATGAAGAGGTAATGGAGAAGCCAGTGTGCCCAATTAAAACCGTGCCGTATAAAGGCAGGTGTGGCACAGAGTGCACATTCTCCTCCCAACGTGCTCTCCAAAAAGGCCACCCTCCCCTCCCCTCCCCTCCAGACTACAGGCTCTCCTTGTCTGCTAATTGCAGGAATTAAAGTTGAGTTCTCTCCCTCTCTGTCCTGCCCCCCCCCACCCATCCCCCCATCCCTGAACCCACACCCCCAGATTCCTGATCTCTCTCTCTCGCGTGTAGACGTCGCGAGCGCTGTGTAATTACGATGGCGGCGGCGGCGGTGGCGTGCCGAACGAGGCCGCTTCCTCCCACCTGCATTGTGACGGTGGCACGCACTTCCTGAAACCTGAGGCGTCGCGCTCGCTAATTGCCCGCTTGCGCTAATGCTGCGATCGGGGGGGGGGGGGGACGGGGGGGTCAGATCTGCTTAATGTGGGGATGTTAGGGCCCCGCCACCGTGGAACGCTTTGGGTGGAGGGATGGTGAGGTGCCACGATCGCACGGGCTTAATTTCTCTTTCTGTCTGTCCCTCCTTCCCCCCCCCCTCTCTCTCTCTCTCTCACTTCCTTTTTCCCCGTCTCTCTCTCTCTCTCTCAGATCAGAATGTTAGGAGCCAAGTTTACACGCGGTGAGCTTACACGCATAGTGCATAGTGAACAAACTGGAAAATTACAAAAAAAAACATTAAGATCCAGTGTAAACAGTGTTGAGTCATCACGTGTCTGAATAGTCCATATCACCCTTGGCATAGTTTACTGGTTTACACAAAGTCTAGTAGTTTACACAAATGTCTGCTGATAGCTCTTTTATGTGAATGATAACATTTATTGAAGGATTTTCCGCTCAGTATTGTTTGCAGGAGTGACTTAATCGTAGGAAATGTCTCCTAGAAAATGGGGAACTTTGTAGGAGTCTTTATGTATTATTCTGTTCTTTCCAGACACTGGATATGCTGGGAATTGGGTGTCATACCTCTGTACAGGTGAACAGAAACGTTCAGGTGTCTCGTAAGTGGGGGGACCACACTGTTCTGAAAGGTACCAGACACCTGGTGGATCTGACCTGTGCTTCCCTGGTACTTCAATTACACTCACTTTTAAATGGCAGGAGAGAAACACACCACTACGTAATGTCATTTTATATACGCTTATATAATCCTTATTATTTGTGTGTTTCATATATAGCTCATATGGATCTCTATGAAAGATCTTGGCGCACGGTGTGTTAGCTTAGCTGCCAACCCGATAGAGCTGCCGCCGTTAGCCAAGTTCTGCACTTGCGTAAGAGGAGATAACTTGCTTCAGATGTGCTTCAGATCCTCTTCAGATATACTGCCTCAGTCCAGGGCCGCGCAGTTAAATATATCAGTGATGTCAGCTTGGGGTGGGGTGGGGTGGGGGGGGGGTTAGATGGGGAGGATGATCCCAGAGGCTCTGAATTATGGGGGGAATCGCTTTTTCCACGTTCATACGCTCGCACTTTATTTGACCCGCGGGCTTGGCGTCTGGAATACGGCGGGCGAAACCTCTGCCGCGTTTTAGCCGAAAACCCGGTTAGCCGCTAACGACGTGATTCTAAATACGGGGCTGACGCAAGACCGTTCTTCCATTGAAGGCTTTTACCCCCCCTGGCCTGTGCCTTTGGAAGTTTTGGAATTGGAAACATACGCCAAGTCTGCCGGGGCAGGGTACAGCGTGTGCTGTAGCTTATGGCTTTCGCCAGGGAGCTGTGTATGTGAGTGACTGACTGGTCCTCAGTAGGCCAGACTGGTCCTCGGTGTACTAGACTGGTCCTGAGTGTGGGAGACTGCTCTCGGTGCTTCAGTCAGGTCCTCAGTACGCCAGACTGGTCCTCAGTGTGTCAGGGTTTATGGGGCAAGATTTTTTTACTCTGAATTTTAGCCGTCCTGTCCCCCTGTTTTTGAGGATTTTTTTGTGTGCTTGTGACAATAGATTTGTTTATCTGATGGGAAAGGATGGGGGGGGGGCACTAGAGGGGCCACTCTTGTCCCCCAAGGCCTGTCGAGTACAGACAGACTGGGCGGGGATGGGGGGGGGCGGGTGTGATATCAGACAGAGTGTGGCAGGAAATGAGACAAGGGACTGTTGCCATGGCAGCAATGGTGCAATAGATAATGGGGGGGGGCTCCTCAGGTAGTGGTTGTATTTTGAGTGTGTACCGGTTGGCAGAGAAGGGTACAGCTAAGAGTTATTTCAATGATGGGAGCAGCGAGATGAGCCTTTGTGCGTTAATTGCTCTGAAGAGGACCTGAAATACCATCACCCCCCCCCCATCCACACACACACACACACACACACACACACACTCTTCACCCATCCCTTCACCGGCTACTCATTGTCCTGGAATGGTTCTCACTCAGTTCGTGACGCCTAAAGCACTCGTCCCATGAAACCTGGAGTAAACAAGTCTGGCGCAGTTTTGTGGGAACGGACGCTGTAAGGACCGAGGTTTGTGCTAAGGCTTTGAATCAGTGGGAGGATGAGGATGGAGACGTCGTCACCGCGTGGGGCGAAGGCGACCACAACAGATGCGCAAGGCAGTGATATCACTGGTTTGTTTGAGTATGATCAGTCCTCCCACCTCATACATCCGTTGGATGCGATGACCCCCCCCAGAGACCGTGGGCGCTTTTTGTTTAGTCCGTGAGTTACTCATTTTTAAAAGCAATCGTTCACGGTTATGCATCTGCGAAGCCATCCCAGCATGCCTCACTCCACAGTTCCTCAGCTGAGTCAGGATAGCTTGTCTGATACGGGATGAAGAAGTCTCATTTAAAAATGCTGTTGTTGCCTAGGGACTGCTGGGTGGTTTGTCCTGTTAATGCACTGGGTGGCCACCAGTCTGGTATGGAGTCCAGATGCTGCCAGTACCAGCCATGGCTAGCACTTGTATAGGGCGATACTTAATAGGCTCTAGCTTTGGTCAGGGTTGTGAGGGTTACAGTCAATAGGATATTAGCTCACCAGTATCCCCCTCTTGTCAGTCGGAGACCCACAGTCTACCTGGACAAGCTGCACATGAATTTGCCGGTTAACTGGAGGACTGTGAACTGGAAAGAAGCAACATTTTGATATCGTGGGGTAAAATGCATTTTAAAACTGTCGTCCTTTCTGGAGTTTTTCCTCAGGAGCTGAGTTTGAGCATTGCCTCTCTAGCTAACATTGCCACTGTGTCTCATTGACCTCCACACTCCAGACACGAATGTGGTGCCCCTCAATTAAGCAGGTGAGAACGGCCGTAAAGCAGAACAAAGGGGACAGCGGCTCTTAATCGCGAGCGGCAAAGCTAAACAACAAAGCCCAGAGGAAACGACCTTGCCTGTGAAATGGCAGCTTCTGCTGATTAGAGACTTCCTCCCGCTTGTTAGCAGGGCCGGCTATCTGCGCTATCGCAACCGTTTGAAAGGAGACAACTTCCCTTTCCTTTGCCCGGCTTGATAAGAAACCTCAGAAAACTCGAGCCTCTGTTTGGCTGAGGATTAATGTTTTGGCCTCCCCCTGGTCTGAGACTGTCCGAGCTGCTCCTGTTGGAACTCGGTGACAGGACTTGTGTAAATACCCTTAGCCTGTGGACCGTGGTCTGGGGGAGTCTGGGATATGGTTCTTTCTGGAATTTTTCTTCTCTGAGCGTCTCTCCTGAAGTCCTGAGATTTAGAGGGCACTGGAGACTCTTCGTCTTCTCAGCAAGCGTAAAATCTGCCTCTCTCTCTCTGCCTCTCTCTCTCTCTCTCTCTCTGTCTCTCTCTGTCTCTCTGCTCTCTCTCTGCCTCTCTCTCTCCACCCATCAGGCTTTCGCCAAAGGAGTTGCACGGCTGTTGGGTCTTCAACTTCCTCTCCTGTTAATCTGAAGCATGTCATTGCACACTGGCTTTAATAATAATATTTTTTATAAAATGAAATAAATCATATGGGTCTGTGTTTTTGTGCTGACTACAGCTGAACTTCTACATTGTTTTTCAGCTTGGCTTTGCTTTGACTGGATTTGTGGACCAATGACTGGACCTCATCCTGGTTCTGATCATAGTACAAACAGACCCCTGGAAGACCATTGGCAGGACTTTTGATTTGAGGTTATTTCTGTATTAGAGATTAATGTAAACCAGATTGGTCCTCTACTGTGTCTTCTGCAAGAAATTGGGAATAAGACCACATTGTTGTATTCAAGCCCTCTGTAATCTAATCTAATCTGTAACATTTTAATCTTAGATTAACGTTAATTGAACAGTGTTCCTAAATGTCAGTTGGTCGGTTGGACCAATTTCCTGTCCCAAACTCCCAGTGTCGGGGTTTACTTGCAAAATCCAGGATTGCCCCCACATTGATCTTTGAGCATCTTGGATTCATGCAGTTGCTGGAAGTGGAAGATTTACCTTACAAGTATGATCAGTAAACCTGTAGCTTAATGCTGACACCTCCCTTCAACACCCCCCCCACCACCCCCCCCTAACCAAATTCACAGTACACGCTGAGACCGACTCCTTAAGTCAAATCGGGTATGAAATCCACCTCATTAAGCACACTGTGCAGAACGTGTCCCCTCCCCTCCCTCCATCGTTCTCCTGTGTGGAGCCGCTGGGGTCACACCTCGCCACTTGTGGGGCGGAAAATGCTTCACGGTTCACTCCGGGTGAGAGAAAAGCATTAGCCGCGTTGGTATCCCGGGAATGCGCTCCAACCGTATCGATATTAGAGGAGCGCGTTGTTGTTGTTGATGTCACGGGGCTGCACGCTAATGCGCGCTAAGCGTATGGGGGGGATTGCTAGCTTTCAAGATGTGTGGAAGTGATTCATCTCTAGGCATTTTGATTTTTTTCCGTTCTTGGATCGCGCTCACCACAGTGCAATTGATTTCCCCTTGACACGATGCATGAATCACTGGTCTAGATTGACATCGCGTGTCCTGAATGGATTGGCTCTGGTTGTGACCCGTTGCATGAGGAGGAAGGAGACTGCAGTTTAACAGAAAAACGGTGGTGTTCTCTTCATGAATCCAGCTCAATCGTACTATCTTATGGAACATAGTGATATTGTATCAAAAGCTCTCTCTCTCTCTATCTCTCTTTCTCTCTATGTCTCTCAATATCCTCCATCACTGCAAATGAAAATATAAAAGCTGGGATATGGAGCCTCTGTGGTCCTGGAAATCTGTCGGCCATCTGCAGATATTACCATGGTGATGTCTGTGGTGATGGTTTAACAAATGTGCATCTTTTAAAATTTCAACTAAATATAATAGATGTAATTCTGATTTTCTTTGTATAGCCATTCACTCATTCAATGCATGAGGTCTTTAAAGAGCAGGTAGTCGCTTTAAGAGAGGATCCTGGGTTTAAAAAAAAAAACGGATAAAATTTGAAGCACTCTTCCTTCCCAGACGAGTCTATGCCACCAGTACAGCGGAGGTGAGGAGAGATTTAATGGCTGGATTAAAGTGTCCATTTGTGCCAAAACATCTGCGTGCACTTAAGAGAAAGTGCTCCGTGTGGATGAAATGGGCCCCGTGCTCAAGTACAATATTGATATTTCTCTCAAATACTCTGGCTT
The DNA here is from genome assembly GCF_018555375.3 of Anguilla rostrata. NCBI lineage: Eukaryota > Metazoa > Chordata > Actinopteri > Anguilliformes > Anguillidae > Anguilla > Anguilla rostrata. Next base: position 8,235,119 of record NC_057934.1, on the reverse strand, counting down.
TTTGTCTGGCTGTGGGCAAGTGTGGCGAGAGAACCGGAAATGGTGGAATGCCGGGGTGTTTTTCCGATGAATTCCGTGTCGATCCAGCCACCTTGTGCTGGGTTACAGTGGAAAAGGGCTGGTCTGTAGCTCCCAAATTGACCCCAAAAAGGGTGGGTCGCTGGGTTGGGTTCTTTTGATGCTGGGTCACATCCTCTTAATGCTGGGTTCCACCTTTTGTCACGAGGAGGAGGTCCTTATTCAGTAGCTTCTCTCTCTCCTTTTCTTCCTTTCTCTCCCTCAGTCTCCTTCTCTCTCTTTCTCTACTCCCCCTCTCTCTCTTATCTGTCCATCTCTTTCTGTCTCTATCTCCATTTTTCTCTCCCCCCTCTCTATCTGCAGTTATCTTTCTCTCCCCGCTCTCTCTCTCTCTACTCAATCTCAGCAGAATGGTAATTTGGAGGAGAAGAAGAATGAAGAATAATGATAAAAATCCCCTGGAAGGAGAGCCTATTAGCATGACATGGTGTTCCCATCAGTCACAGGTTCCGTATGTTAATTGAATGTGTGTGTGTGTGTGTGTGTGTGGGGGGGGCTGTCTCTCCCTCCCCCCCCCCCCTGGGGCGCCAGGCTTTATCGCCTGTCTCACGCACACGCTTGACTCTTTTCCCAGCATGCTTTGCGTCACCCAGCCTGGATGACATGCAGACGTTGAGCGGGAAACAAGGCCTTCAGCAGTCAGGAGACCAGCGCAAAAGAGACAGCTCCCAGCTTTTAAATAAAATATAATAACTATCGCTATATATGACTTTTAAAAAATGTTTTTCACCATCTCCATCTCCAGCTCAGTTTTTCAGATCGGTTTATTTCTTGGGCTTGCTCCGTGTGGATCTCGATCAGGGGTCTCAAACTCCAGTCCAGTCCTGGATGGTCTCTGTGTCATCTGTTCTTTTTTAGTGGTTTCTTTCCAATCAGCTGCCACTTTAGGCCAAGGAAACAGGGAATCGAGGTGTGTGGCCTCTGTAGCCAGTCTTAAATAAACCCGTAACCAGCAGACGCTGTGGCCCTTGGGGGCTGAAATTTGTTGCGTTTGATATCTGCTTCTTTGACTAGGATCGCAGGCCTTTTTCTGTGGATGCTACCCTCTGCCTGCTATGTCCAGGAAAGGCTGTAGACATGGAGCTTAGTGAGCTGGGTGTTGATATCTACAAGTTAGCAGAGAGTGGGATATTATATCCCCAAGTATTCAGCTGGGTCTGAGCCAGGCTGTGACGGAACAAGTCTGTTGACGTCTACGTCTGTCTTTGCAGGTTTGTGTCCGTTCGTCTGCATGTCTGTCCATTTGCGTGTTTGTGTCGGTTCGTCTGTGTATGTTTATATCTGTTTGTCTGCAGTCCATCTGTAGCTTTTTCTTGTCATTTTTAAGTGTCCTTGTCCTTCTGGCATTCTCCTCTCAGCCTTGCTCTGGAGGCGTGGGACAGGTTTTTGAAAAGAACCTGCTTTTTTTTTTTTTTGGGGGGGGGGGGGTCCAGCTTTGTTGGGGCTCTCAGGGTGACCCCAATTCCAGTACCCTCATGCCCCTGCTCCCTCTCTTCTCTGTCCTGCTGCAGAGGGGCCCTTGATGATGAGGAGAGGGGTTCCCTCATTTTATTCATTAGTTTATGACATCACCTATTCATCTGCTGGGAACCAGCACTGTGCTGGAGTTCAGCCAATGGGGGAAGAGGAGCCGCATGGGTCCAACTTTTCCTAAAACCCCAATGGTAAAGATAGGGGCTGTGAGCAGGCTGTGGCTCTTGTACAGTATTGAATATACACCCGTCATTGGTGGCCTTCTTGTTGTGTGAAGACAAATATTTCTGTAGCACCCCAAATCATGAGTGGTGAAATACTAAATGTACATTTGCTTCCCTTGTCTTTCAGTAAATGCTGAGGCTTAATTGGCTGAATGGCCTGTTCTCCTCATTACATATTCTTCCATTCTCATGTTCTTCTTATTGGCCCGTTTTCCTGAAGCTACGCGCCCTGCCATGCTAGGTATTTTACCCACAAGCCCCCGCGAGCAGGATTCCGCCTGTTGAATGAGACGCTGGGCGCACGGCGCTCTCTCTCCGGTCCAGGCGGCGCTCACGAGGGCTAAAAGCGACGATCCTGCGGCGAAACGGGCGTCAGTGGCTCCGTTGTCCCTGCGGGACACGTCTGCTTTTACGGCGTTAGCGAGCGCGGGGTGCGCGCGTGAGCCTCGCGTTCTGATGATGATGATGATGTTCTCCTGTGTTTGGATACGGAACCCCCCCCCCCCCCATTAATGCGGGATGAAGAATGCATTAAGATTCCTGGCTTCAAAAAGGCCGCGTTCGCCGTGAACGGCTTCCAAGCCGGCTCTGTCATCACAAGGCAGACTTCCTTTGTTCCCCCCCCCCCCCCCCCGCGCGCTCCTCAAAGATTACCCCTGTCAGAAGGGGGCGTAAGAGAACTCGCTCTGACACAAAAAGGACAGGACGTGACGAGACTGTGGCTTTTTAGCGATGACGGAAGTGTCCGTAGACTCCGGCGAAGCTGAAAGGTTTTTATTTTCTCTGCTCTCGGCTCCCGGAGGCCTTTTCTTTTTTTTCTTTTTTTTTTGGCGGAGGATTTGGGCGCGGTGAAAGAGACAGGAGCTCTGGAATATCAGTCAGCGCGGTGGAGTTAAGCTCGCTAATGTACCGCCGCTGCAAAGTTCTGAGGGGGGTGTGGGTGCGGGGGTGGGGGTGGGGGGTGGCAGGTGCGGTCTGAGGCTCACCTGGGCATCTGCACTCAGCTGTGAGGACTGAGTAGACAAAGGACGGTGTGAAGGAGCAGTTGCCAGGTGTGCGGGCGGGCGGGGGGGGGCAAGGGGGGGGGCGGGAATTAGGGTGGCAAAGCCAACCCCCCTACCTGGCCCAGCTCCTCATTTGATATGAGATTAGATATGGCGCCCCATGAAGACTCATCGTTATCTTCTACCTCTGATGAGGTCTGGTGAGGGGGGGGCGGCGGGGGGGGCACAGGTGCTGAGGCCTCAGCCGACCTCCCCTGACCCCAGCGATGTAAACACATTAAAGCCAAACACAGTGGTGATGAAAGCAGCAGCAAATATGTACCAATATTACAGAGAGTATTTCGGGGTTGATCCAGGTGCTCTTTGGATGAAAGGGGGGGAGGGGGGGGGTAGTGCTGTAGGCAACAGAAAGCTATTTCATTATTTACAGCATGTCTCACACACAACATAAGCTTTTCTGAGACCATTTTGGAGTGGATTTTTATAGATTCTATTTTTGTCCAATTGAGGGATATATATTTTTTGGCACTATTTGTCGTCCCCTCCCTGTCTTGTTCATGAAGCCCAGAGCTGGTGTGTGAAGCCGGTCCAAGTCGACCCCTCGTCTGAACGTCTCAAACGCCACACGGCGCTAAAATAGAATAAACACATGCTGAGGAACGTTTGGCCTGAAGACCAACTGAAGGACAACCAGGGCAGTTTTAAAAAAAAATTTCAGATCCATATTTATTCATCCCGTGAAATGGAAAAAAAAGATGAAATGCGGTGAATATTTATGGAGACCCTACTGTGGATAATTCAGCTATAAAAAAAAGAGTTTCCTGTGGGTTGCGGATTTACATTTAGTCATGTAGGAGTAGCTCTTACCCACGGCTGAATCTGTGTCACGGCAAAGGTCAGCCTAACGACGGCAATGACGCTGAGCCGCTGGTATCATAACTCATAACCAGTGTCATTATGCAAACCTACAGCATAACGGTAAGTGCCACAGTAAATGTAAGGGGGAGATGGAGGATGTAGTGCTGTAAGTAGTGTAATGGATCTGAGGGTGTAGTACTAAATGTGGCATGAGTTTGTGCAGGGAAATTCAACGTCTGGTTAAAAGTGATCTCCTCTGTTATCGAGAGAACCCATGCCAGCGTGTTGCATGACTTTAACTCCCTCTTTCTCTCTCTCTCCCTCTCCCCCTCTCCCTCTCTCTCTCCCTCTCCCCCTCTCTCTCTTTGTCTCCCTCTCCCCCTCTCTCTCTTTCTCTCACTCTCTCTCTTTCCCCCCCCCCCCCTCCCCCTCCCTCCATCAGTTGTCTGCGCGCAAGCGGGCTCCTTGGACTTCACCACGGAGCCCAGTTCCCAGGATGCACAGCACGGGCGCAGCGCCATGCTGAGCTGTGAGGTCAGCGACCCGGCGGGCGTGGCCTACAGCTGGCTGTACGACGGCGCGCCGGTGACGGACTCCGAGCGCCGCTTCCAGGAGGGCAGCAACCTCAAGTTCACCGCCGTGGACCACCGGCTGGACGGCGGGAACTTCCAGTGCGTGGCGGTCGACACCGCCACCGGGGAGGAGAAGCGGTCGAGCAACGCGTCCTTCAACATCAAGTGTGAGTGTCCTTTCAACAGTCCCACAGTCCCCGATGCATCACAACACTCCCCCAGTCCCCGATATATATCGTGACACACCCACAGTCGGTGATATATCACGACGAGGCCACGGTCCTCAATACATCGTGACATGCCCACTGTCCTTTCCCAGCAGACCCCTATCGCCCTCACAGTGCACCCCCCCAGTGTGTCCCCAGTGCACCCCCAAACTCACCCTTAACTCAGCCTCGCCACTCACCCCACATGTCCCCAGCGTACCCACAATGTGACCACAATTATCCCCCTAAAACTCGCTCTCATCACTCTGTACACACACAACTCCTGTGTACTTCAAATGCTTCAGCAACAAATTCCCAGTGTATCTCCAGCACACACAAAACATGCCCCCCCATAGACAAGTGTCTCGAAACATGGAATATAGCGTCTTTACCAACAGGTCATATGCTTGAATCTTAGTGGGGCATTGCTTTTGTTCAAAGGGACTTAATCTAAAGCCAACCAATTAAAATCATGTTATGGAGATAGTCTGCATAGTTATTATAATGTAACAAAGAAGACGGGCTGTTTTAACAAACAGTTTTCTTAGCAAATTCACAGAAATGTAGCACTGCAATGGACTGAAGACTGGGCCAGTTCCTTGATACTTTTACATGTTACTTTTATGACGTGTACCGTAAGAGTGTGCCGAAAAAGTTCACCCACCGGCTTTCTCTCAGCACACACAGATTGCCTTGTTGCTACAGTGAATAAGTACGTACATAAGGACCGGTGTGAAAAACAGATTTCTTTTTCATCCTTTCCTGCTCTGTCATTGAAGGCAAACATTCCTTCCCTGTGAATCTCCCGCCCCCTCTTTTATTTGTCTTTCTTTTCTAATGCAAACAGGCGGACAGAAGAGTCACACCGCTTACCCGACCGCGTTAGTTAATCTGTCCCTCTAGGTGGCGTCATCGTGTCTCCATTTCCTAGCGTACAACGTGTTACTATTATTTTTTTGTTCGTACGTTCTCTAAAAAGCCTTTTGCCAACTTAATTATGGCGCTAAAAAAAAAAGTTACCCGGTCTTGTCAAAAGAACGTTTCAGCTCCCGTTAGCCATGGTGCCGGTTTATCTGGAGTTCGGGATGTTTTCTTCTTCTGATCTTTTGTACGCTCCCCCCCACCCCCCCCCTCCCCCGTTAAGTCTTGCTGAGCGCCCGGGGGGCCTGGGGATTTTTATCTCTCCCTCTCTGAATGCCTCCACTTCTCCTCCTTTTTCTTGAGCGGCGAGAGCGAGCGCTACTCAATATGTTCCCCGCTTCGCGCACAATTGGCCCCCTTGTTTTGTCTTTACCGCGCAGGCCCCTCCAGGTAGGGCCCCGTTAAACGGGCTTTGTGTCCAGGCTTCGCTGCTTGCCAACAGGCTCCGGGGGCTTACTTTACACCTGACAGCGGGCCCGTTAGCTTACAGTACCGAACCAAAACTCTTCTGCAGTGCATGGTGGGTCCACCGTGTCTCCATTTCGTGCCAGAAAAGAGAAGAGGCTCTGGGAAATGGGATTTGATTGTACTTTTAATTATTATTCTGGGTACAATGCATAATTGTACATTAAAAAACATAATAACATTCCATGTACGTTTGAAATATGTATTGGAACTAATTTAATTCTTTAGCTGACGGTATGATTTCAGATTTCTCCTACAGAGACAGAATTTTCAAACAAAAGTTTTACCAACCAGATTGTACCATATCATATGAAATAGGGGTTTTGTTCTGAAAATTGGTAAAAACATATGCATTTCTTTTAAAATTGCTTTCATTGTGCAGAAGCCATTTTTAATTTTAGCCTTTCTGAAGCAGACATGTAGTATTTTAGCCTATTTAAGCTATGGGGAGGGGTGCGGTGATTAATTTTGGTATGCTCGTATACCACACAAGTCAAGATGGCTGCTTTGATCTCTGTGCAGAAGTAGTTAGTGGTTTGGCTCATGACATGCCATAGCATTTCCCATTGACGGGGTACGAACTGCAGCATTACGTTAAGTTTGCCGTCTGTAGTTTTAATGTCACCCCCACCCCCTCCCCCCCGGGGAGACCATTGTGGCTGTACTTTTAAAAGAGCACTGCCTCATGTTCTGCGATTAAAGCTGATTTATTGTGGCAGTTAAAGAGTTTGGAGAAACACCGCCGAAATGCAACAAGGTTCGAGGATCCTCGAACCTTGAGCGGACTCGAGCTTGCAAGCCCTCTGTGGCATTTCACCAGCACGGAGCCTCGAAGAAAAGCGAAATGAGTAAACGTTTTCGGAGCCTTGGAGATGGCGAGACAAAGCTCACCTTCATGTCGTCTGCCAAGATTAATTGCTGGTAATTTCAGGGGGTGGTTGCCTGTGTCAGATAATGAGAGCAGTTGGCTGAAGGAGACGCCTGTTTTTTGTGGTCCGTGTGAAGACGGGCCAGATGGCATGAATGCTGGGCTTGTTTTCTCTTAATGAGGGGCGCTGGGTTTGACAGCTTGGGCCTGCTGCCGCGACTTAGTGAAGTGTTAGCGAAGCAACGTGGAAGGAGCGGAGTTTCTGGTTAGTCTTGAGTATCTTCGGCGTCATCTTCCTGAGATTTATGGAGCGGCTTCCTGGTTTGAGACCTGCGGTTAGTTTAAGTGACCGAGGGTAATTTCACACCGGTGCTGATGGGGAATTAAGTCTGAAGTCACTTTTGCTGTAGTTTCAAATCCTCAAAATAAAGACTTCAACTCCCATCAGTCCTTGCAGAGGGATACTCCCCCAAGTGATACTCATACATCTGACCCTCAGCTTCAAAACTGCAGGTGACATCATCAGCTATGTGCTATAACCTAAAACCTGGTTGTACCTTTTTTTTAACAGCTATGGACCTAGCCCCATTTGTTCAATGAAACAAATTGATTGAAAACTTAGCAAAGGGCCCTTTTCGTGAAGAGCTGCAGGGTCGTCTGGTTTTTATTGGACTTTCCATGACGTGGCTTCAGCAGGGGAGGGTCCTGGCTGAAGCGGTCTGTGAACTCATGCATGGGGGGGAAAGGGGCGCTCCTTTCCTTAAATACTGCTTCCAATTCATCTTGTGTCAGACTTGCAGGTATCATCTCTGATAGCTGGAGAGCGTTTTCAGCAGTAAAGCCAAAAAACTAGCGGGCCCATTCCGAAAATTTGGCAAAAATGTGGAAAGGTCGCCTGCCCTGCCGAACCTGAGGACCTGAGGGTCCCTCCTCATCTCTGGCTTTAACCGTCTTTAAGGCGAACTCGTCCTTCCTGGTCCACCCATATCCCCCAGCCCTTCCTCCAATCCTTAAAACGAAGAGTGTGACTTGGAGCAGTGTTTCTAGGGGGGGAATGCAACAGCTGATATTTATCTGAAATCGCCCACTCGACGATTACATTAACGCCGCTGTCAGGTGACGTTTCCCTGCTGTAAGCGATTCATATCTGCTTTGATTGTGCGTACGTACAAAACGTATGTGGGCTGATGAAATCCTCTGCAAAACATTTGCTCCCCCCCCCCCCCCCAAAAAAAATAAAAAAGACCTGTTGCCACGGCAACCTTGTATTATTACCTTGCTGAAAACCCACGTTTTTCAGGTCCAATTTCCCAGCAGCCCTTGCCTTAATTTGCGTTATGGCGGAACTGAGGCCGTTTGTGAGCGTCGCGGTATGATTTTATTTTTTGATTGTGTATTTTTTTTATTTTTGATCCTGTTCTACATGCGTAGCGGCGGATTGCCTGGATCTCTTGCCCGCCTCGTCCTGTCGGATTCCGCTACGCCTTGCTGGTGGATTCGCTACGGTGTGGCGAAATGCAGAAATTGAGTTTGTGGCCCTTTTTTCTAGAATGTTCTTCCAGAGACAGCTAGCCTGTTGAACTGAAATGACAGCCAGAAGAAGACCTGAGATTTGACTGAGTTTGTCCTTGTGTAGAAAGAAGGTGGTGGGGGTCACTGCTGTTCCATAAGGATCATGTTTCGGTGGAGTGGAAGATATTTTAACCCTTTACCTGCTGGCCTGGCCCTATGGGAGTTATAGGAAAGGCCTGTAAAGCTCGGCTTACAGGCTTGCCTCTCTCCACAAGCTTCTCGTGCAAGACCCTTAACAGCAGCCTCCTCTGAACTCTCAGACAGAGATTTTTACACACAGCCTTCCTTGAAATAACAACATAGATCACCCTGGGCAAGCCCTTTACTATCAGGGCCCCCCTGTGTAACAGTAGTAGGTTTTCTTGTTTGCTTTTTGTCTTTTTTTTCCCTGTTTTTTTTTGCTGAGGAAAAAGTGTGGATACTGCTGTAAGGAGATCTCTCTTTTAATCTGGTCCTCCCTTAAGGGTCAAGTGTCTGACTGGAGTGTTGGCCCAATGGCCTTATGGGTAAGCCCAGATGCCTCGGCTGGCGTCAAGCTCATCCCACACATATCCTATGGCTGATATATACTGGACTGACGAGACCTGCGTTACTGAGGTCCCTGGTGCCGAACGACCCAACGTCCTCACAAAGGAGGAATCACCTGACACTACTGTGTGCCTGTTAAGGACAGACCTGCTGAAATGCAGTGTAATACGCTCTCGATGAGGAACACAACCCGATTCCTTTTCACTGACAACATTTTCAGTTTTTTAGTGTTCTGCGCTTCCTCTGCCCCACTGTGTTTTCTTGTTTAGAAGTGCAATTTAAAGTGCGGGGACATTTTATCAGGAAATAAAACAGAATTTGTAAGCACTGGATGAAAATAATTGGTTGTTTCTTCGTTTTTAAAAAGCATTTTTTTGTCACTGTTAGACAGGCATTGTCTTGTGGATGCTAGTTAGGGAGGATGTATTCACATGGAAAGGAATGTGCTTGGAAATGTAGACATACTGTACAACTGAATTCTTTTGTGCACAGGAGTGCTCTTATCCAGGTACAGAAGGTCTTATCTATAAATGCGATAAGATGCTGATAAAACTTTTGTTTGTGAAAGACATCTCGACTGAATGAAATGTATGCGGTGTTCAGTTTTTTTTTCAGTAATAGATTGAAAATGACATTGAGCATGCTGTCATTTTCTACAGAGTAATAACAATGCTTTAGAAAGCATTTCATATTTTGGGGCTATTATTTTTCATATTTACCCATATTTATAAAAACCCAGTGAACAGCTCTACACAGATCCATGTTCATTTCATTGGCATCTGTGATGTTATGAAAATGTTGATGAAAATGATAAAGTTGTGGGGATAATGTGTGTACATTTATAGTTATACATATTTAGTTATCCATGTCCATACTCCATATGCAGCTGCATAGGTAGTGTAATGGTTCAGGAACTAGACTTGCAAGGAGCTGGCAGGTCCTATTCCAGGATTGGGGACACTGCCATGGTATCCTTGAGCGAGGCACTTAACCTTTATAGTTTCGGAAAATATTCAGCTCTATAAATGGTGTGTGTGTGTGTGTTTAAAAAAATTAAATCGCTTTGTAAATCGCTCTGGATAACAGCATTTGATAGGCAGATAACATAATACAGTGTAATGTGATGTCATATAATATAATGTGATGTAATGTAACAGGAATGTGATGTCATATAATATAATGTGATGTAATGTGACAGGAATGTGATGTGATTGCAGGGCTGGAGAGTGGCGGGGTGACGCTCAAAGACCCCGCCTCCGAGGCGGAGATTGAGAGCTCTGCACCAGTCACGTTGCGGTGTCACATTGATGGACATCCACGGTGAGGAATCGCCACAACCGATTTTTAAACAAAATCAGGGTTTATATGTGGTCCTTTCTCTTTGTGTTTGTAACCGTATATACATATTTTTTTTCTGACGTAAGAAGCATTAAAGCTTACACAAAATAAAAATGTTTCTCTTTGAATCCCGGCTGTTAAATGTTTAATTATTCATCTTTTTGGCAGTATGCAAATTTAATAATACAATTATTAAAAATGCGATCAGAATTTTTTTTAGACGTGAGAATTATTAAAGCTTAAATGCATAAAAAATGGTTTATTTGAGTCCCCTCCATGTTTGAAATGTTAAGCTCCGGTGTTAATCTTTATGGTCGTACAAGCAGTAGTATATACATATTTATTTTTTAAATAATATGAATTATTTGAGCTAAAACATATGAAAATGTGTTTTTTTTGGGTCCCTTCTGTTTTAAGTGTAATCAGTCATCTTTATGGTTGTACCAGCTGCAGCATATACATATTAACTTTTTTAAGTAATATGAATTATTCGAGCTGAAACGTATGAAAATGTGTTCATGCACGCCAGGCCCAACTGCCAGTGGTTCAAGGACGGCGTTCGGCTGTCGGAGAGGAGTCACATGATCAGCGGCAAGGAGCGCACGCTCACGCTGAAGAACCCCAGCCCCGAGGAGAACGGCCTGTACCACTGCTGCGGCAAAAACACCGTCGGACAAGTGTGCAGCAACCGCAACTTCACCCTCAACATCATAGGTGTGTGTGTGTGTGTGTGTGTGTGTGTGTGTGGGGGTGGTGTGTGTGTGTGTGTGTGTGTGTGGTGTTGTGGGTGGAGGTGTGTGGGGTGGTGTGTGTGGTGTGTGTGTGTGTGTGTGTGTCTGTGTGTGCGTGTGGGGTGTGGGTGTGTGTGTGTGTCTGCATGTGTGTGTGTGTGGGGGGGGGTGTCTGTCTGTGTGTGTGTGTGTGTGTGTGATTGTCTGTGTGAGTGTGTTTGCGTGCGTGCTTATGTGCATGTGTGTGTGTGTGCGTATGTGTTCGTGCGAGCGTGAGTGTGCGTGTGGATAAGATAACACAAGATAAGCTTCATTGTCCCCAAAGGGAGAATTGTCTTGGGCAAAGCGCTTCACAGGATTAAAACCAACGCGGTACACAGAACAATACACCAGACAAAACTTTACACTATACAGGACTGATCAATACAGCCGGCAATTATGGTCTAAAGATCTAAAGTGCTTCTCTGTGCAGTGCAGGTATGGTAACAATGCAGGCTGTTGTTTCTGCTCCTCCTGCTGTTCGATGCTCTAATAGAGCTGTGGATAAGTTGTTTGTATCGATTCCTTCTACACTGTGTGTGTCTGTCTGTGCCTGCAGCATCCACAACTTCAGATTTAGATTTTGTGTGTGTGTGTGTGTGTGTGTCCCCTTAATGAGCAAATTAATTTTCAGTGACACCCCCAACCCCACCTATTCTATTAAAATGTAGCCTAGCATTCTGTTCTGTGGATTCAAAACAATGGTGTGCTCTCGGTAACCAGGACATTGGTTCATTTAGAAAAAAAGAGTATGATTAATTATGCAAATAATTTTCTCCTGAATATTACGTTGCCCTGGCTTCGGTTACGGTCGACCCCTGGGTCCTCTCTCTCACGTTGTGGGAGAAACCCCCCCTGTCTCCCCTCCGCTCTACGCTGCGACAGGGAGGGGAGCTGCTGTCCCCGTCGCCCAAGGATACGCCGCTCCTGTCCCCTGCTCCTAATTAGCCCTGCTCTGTGCGTGTGCAGAGGGAGAGGGAGAAAGGGAGGGAGAAAGAGGGAAGGAGGGAGAGAGAGGGAGGGAGAGAGGGAAAGGCAGAAAGAGAAAGAAATGGAGAGAGAGGCAAAGAGACTTTGACTTTTAAAAATCCATTTATTTTATTCGTCAGTTCAAAACAAAATTACTACAGGCAGGGAGAGATGGATAGGGAGAGCAAGGCATGAACAGAGAGGGAAAGAGCGAGAGAGGGTGAAAGAAGCAGAGAGAGAGAGGGAGGAGAAGCATGACGAAAGGGAGAACAGAACGCTGCATTGTTGGCGGGCTTTGCCGCCATTTCTCTGGCAGGATCTCTGCCAGGAGCCGCATTTTCCCTGTGACATGCGTGTCTGGAACCCGTAGCCCCCCCCCCCGTTTCAGCGCGCCCTCGCCCCCCTAATGAAGCCCGTTTGGACTGGATCCCGAGTCCCCGGTGTCACTCAGACGGGGTAAATCACCCGCCTTCGGGTCGCTCCGCGGCGTTTCGTTAGCGCGGTTGCGCTCAGGCCAGGTGTGGGCTGGGAAACGGGAGCTGGTCCCAGGTAACCTGTTGTGTCTGAACCCCCCCCCCCCCACGCCCTCCCCTGCCTCCTCACACCCACCCTGCAGTTTGGGTGGCCCCATTGTCAACTGTGTGATTTTTTGGGGACCTTCCCCAGGTACAGGAGCTCCTAAAACTAGCCCTTTCACTCTCTGGAGTTGTGATGGTTTTTGTTTCAGATTTACACGACATAATTTAAAGGGGTGTGTCCAGAGTTGTATATCTGAAGGGGGGGGAGGGAGGCTGTGTTGGTCCTATTCATACCCTGGTGGAAGGAAAGCTATGGACCCAAGCTCAGAAGAGATTTTCTGTGAACCCTGCCCCCCCCCCCCCTCCCCATTCAAATTCATTCACTCATTCCCCCCCTGCATACACATGCATGGATTACACGTGTAATCCACACTCTTTTTTTCACTGCTGGGGTGTTATATTATTACCCGTCATCTGTGAGAGACGTGCATCTCTTCCTGTTGGTGCTAGTTACTGACCAGGTCTCTCCAGGTGCAGTTGGAGTATATTATCTTTAGTTTCATCTTCAGAACGGGTGACGTAGTGAGGATTTGAAAATAAAGCATAGATGGCGATTCCAAATACATGCACACAAAATAAAAAAATAAAAAACATGACAGAATTGGGGAAGAATTCCTCTCGTGTAAATCGGCCGCTGGTGTGGAAAGAACGCCTCCCTGCTGCGGTCGCTCATGCATTAGAGGCAGCCCCATTACACTCGCTCACAGAAATGCCCGTTCTCACCGCCGCCCGTCCGACCCGCGTCGGCGCCACCTTCAGGGGGTTCGCCTCTCCCTGGAGGCAGTCGAAGCGTGAAGAGAAACACGGACAGAGAGATTGCCAAAACCCCCCCCCCCCCCCTCAAAACTCCAAACTGTGTTCCAGCGCCACGCTAAACTGAGCGTACCCCGACCTCGGTCTGTCTGGGGGTTTATCGGGGTCCCCTGGGGCGCGAACGAGCTCGGCGCTGTAACATCCCCCCCCGGGACGCGTCTGTCAGCCTATCGCACCGCACCGTACCGCCAGGCGTCGAAAGGGAAGATGGAGTCCTTCTCCGTCGTCTGGTTTCACGGTTCACACCTTATGAGCCCTTGTTAGCCGAGACACAGCTGCTGCTGCTGCCGTTTTTTTTTTTGTTTTGTTTGTTTTGGCTGCCAATTATAGGCACATGCCAAATGGGAGTGTGCTGCCAGGCCCTGGATGTTCCCCGTTATGCTGCGGATTCAGGAGATCAACTGGCCTCGTTCACTGTGACACCTGAAGCGCTTTCCTAAGACCTCTGTCAGTCAATCATAAAAAGCGTTTTATGGTTTATTGCATTGGTTTGGGTTTTTTTTCCGGTTATGTTGTCAAGGTGCTTGAAGAGTTTGTCCTGAGTGAGTCGGTATGTTTGTGTGGTGTGAGTGCGTGTGTATGTTTGTGTGTATGTGTGAGTGCGTGTGTATGTTTGTGTGGTGTGAGTGCGTGTGTATGTTTGTGTATGTTTGTGTGGTGTGTGTGCGTGTGTATGTTTGTGTGGTGTGAGTGCGTGTGTATGTTTGTGTGTATGTGTGAGTAGTGGAGGGGGGCTTTCATTAGCAGGTTAGCTGCTATTTTCACCCTTGCTCTTGAGGAGGGTTTGGTACCCACCATCATCCCCCCCCCCCCCCGCAAGACCTATTAATGAACCTTCAGACTAGTGTGAAAAAATAAAACATTTTATCGCCAAGGCAATAAACTTTACTGAGCTGGCTTTAGCATGGTTACTTGACAAAGAACAAAAAAAGAATGAAAGTGTAAACATGATTAAAAAAGGAAGCTCCATAGGAATAAAAACAAAACCAACGTGTATTCTTCAGCTGTCATTCTGCTTCATAATCAGAGAATAAGCATCCTCTCCTCCTGAATGTTGAATATGAATGTGTTTTTGTGTGCTGTTTGTCCGGTTGAGTCTCTGACAGTCTTGGTTGGGTTTTTGGTCCCCCCCCAGATAAGAGCTTCCCCCGGCCGGTGGTCTCACCTGTGGACCAGGTGGTCATGCGGAACGAGGAGGCCGTCTTCCACTGCCAGTTCGCCGCCGAGCCGCCGCCCACGGTCGAGTGGTACCACGGCAACGACCCCGAGCCCCTCACCAACAAGACCCGGTACGTCACGCTCAGGGTCACGCTCACTTCCTCTTCCTCTTCCTCATCCGCGGATCTTCCACCCCCTGCTTACCTCTCCTGTAGTCTCGGAATCATGGAGGACAGATTGTGTAAAACCTCAGGGCTCTCTCTCTCTGTCTCTCTCTCTCTGTCTCTATCTCTCTCTCTCTCTCTCTGTCTCTCTCTCTCTCTCTCTCTCTCCCTCTCTCTCTCGGGAGGGATGTTCCGCCCGGGACGCTGGTTGAATTCGCGGAAATGCGTGACGCCTATTCTTTCACCGTTTTCCCACCTTCCTCTCCGTGTCTCAGGGCTCATGTCTGAAACACCACCCCCTCCTTCTCAGAACCGCCTTCTCAGTGCTGTGTGATGTGATGTCGTTGTCGAATATTCGGGAGATGTTTCTCGTAAATTTTTTAAAAACTGTGAAGAATTTTTCTGTTGTCCGAAAAAGGTTTAAGCATTCACGCATGCTTGTTTAACCCGGATCTGGTCCGGCCAAATATGTGTCCTTTGGTTCCCTTCGGGCACCTTTTAAGGGTTTGACACTTTGGGTTAATCCGAAACATGTAAAACTAGCTGGTACAGGTCTTTACGAGGCTGCACTTTAAGCTGGGCTTGGCAGGAGGGCTATAAGAAAACAATGAATGCTTGACATTTGATTTTCCCACACGCAAGTGCCTTGAGCTGGCTTCGCTCCCATGGAGCGTTTACATGTAATGAGCTTCACTGAACCCCGTACGAAGCTGACAGGAGGGGACGTCTTTTTGTCTTAAAGCCCCGTCCCTCTCCCACACATTTAATACCCCTCTGTGTTTACGTAGCCGTTACTCGCGAGCAGTTCCGTGTTGGCGCGAACAACTCGGCCGAGGCCACGTGGGGAAATTTGTGGTCGACCGTCTTTTGACGTGTGGTCGACTTTTAGCAGATTAGCAGGGTTTTTTTTTTTTTTTTTCTTTCCCCCCTCCGTCTTCAATAATAATAATAATTTTAAAAAAATCTGGATAACTTTCCGGACGACTTTTCCTTCCGTACGTTCGCCAGCTTTTCCCAAGACTTCGCCGTGCCCTGCTGGGAAACGTGGTTTTCATCTCCTGACACGATTCCTCCCGTCAGGAGAAGTAAAAAGTAAAATATATTCTTCCTGACGGGATAAGTAAAAGGTAAAAAATATTCCTCCTGTCAGGTCTTCTTCTGGCACCCTGCTGTGATGAAACATTTTATAGCTACATTCAGATCTTCAAACGCACGTGTGAGAGTTTTATTTGGAACATGCCGGAGTTCCTTCCTTCCAGTTCCAGCAGATTGAGGTGTGTAGACGTCTCTCTGGAAGCTGGAATTGCATCATCTTGAAATTGTAATTGAACTGTCGTACCGATGGTGTTGGAATCCAGTGTAATTGAGAGATAAGGAGTGCGGATGTTGTTATAAATTTTGCCAAACCGTAATTACGAACCGGTTTGGTAATACCCGGTCCTGCTTTTTGAGAAGGCCTCAGGATGGGTGAGCTCCAGTGAGGTCCGCTGTCAGGCTCGGGCGTTCGAAGCGGACCAAGGCGGATCAAACCGGTTTGTGCTGGGCTTCGCCGTGCGCATGAGGAAGAGCTCATCCAACAGCCCTGGAGTGTCTGAAAACGCCTGTACTGTCTTGGGGTGCCACAGAGGTCGGTTGGAACATTCCCACGTCTTCAGTGTTTTCTTTGGTGATTCAGATCCAGATTCTTTTTCTTTCGCTTCGCAGGTTCATTACTGCCAGTGAAATGTGCACTTGTGGTTCAGAGGTAGTGTTGCCGGTCTGATGACCGTGAAATATTTTGCCATCTTGACTTGTTTCGTCTCGTGTCTTGTTTTATCAGTCTGGTTTGTAGTGGGCGGGGCCTTACAGTTACCCGCCATTGTGACTGCTGATGATGATGGTACAGTTGGACTGTTGCATTGTGGGTCTGTGTGATTGCGTAATTAAGAATTAAGCAGATTAAAATTAATTTAAAACGCGTACCTTCATTTCTTACAGGGACAGTTGGGAAGGCGGCCATGAACCCTTGTTAGCTAGCCTCACTTATCAGAATCATTACCTCATGGTACTATGTGTCTGACCAGGTTGCTCATGACTTTACGGTACTATGAGCCTAACCTGGTTGATACCTGTATGTGGTTTGTCTGCTCAAGTTATAATAAGTCTGCGTGAGCTTGGAATAAGCTATGCTAATAAACCAATAGTTGGTTACTACTTCTGACCAATCATGATTTTTGTGACACAGGCAGCTATTCAAGCCAACACAACCATTGGCCTATAATGGAACACTGGTTAAAACTAGGTAGAACCAATCAGATGACAGGTATTTCATTAACAAACTAACTTGCCTTTCCAAATGCTCTGGAGAGTGGGAGAGAGAATGTGTGATCAGAACGTCTGTTCCTGCTGGACTGTAATATGAAATAGTTTTGTTTCACACCGTTTTCTTTTCTTCATTAGCCTGCTTATTATACTCATAGTTTGCGAAATTTGTAATCCACTAAAAAATGCAGAGGATTTTCTAATTCTGTATTGCTGGGGCCAAGATTATTTTCTTTATCTGAGAGAAAGAATAGATGATACTTGATCACATTTCTTGCCGAGACCAAGATTTCAAAATATTTACAAGATGAGGTCCTTCAAGATTTTCACTATTTACAATATCTGAAGAAAAGGAATGCATTGTTTGAAAAGGAATGTGTGGGTCCTCTCTGATTGCAGATAACTTATTGGAAGTGAAATGGAACAAGTACGTGCACGAGTTCATAAATAACGAGAGATTCGTGTAAGGTCTTTGAACAGCAACAGGAACATTAATGTACATAATAAGCAACGGGGAGAAGTAAAGGAATTAACTTTAATCTTCTTGCTCCGTGCTTGAACACGTCGCATATACAGAGAAGTCAACCGTTCCATCCCTCCCCGCAGTCCCGTGGAGGACAGCCAATCATCTGACTTCTCTGCGGCGGCCCACCAATGATTAGCTTCACACATTGTGTCAATTAGGCGCTGGTGGGGTTGGATGTCTTGCAGACCCAGTTCCCGTTATTAAAGGCTTTGCGCTAAGGAGTTGCTGCCTGTGACGGCTCAAAGTCAAAGCTTTCTCTGGGCCTCTGGGACGTTTTACTCGGTCACTACTGACAGTGTTAATGTTTAATAATCCACTTTCAGCGCTGCGGTATTTTAAAAAAACAAATAAAGGTATTCAAAGCCTCCAATTAATCCGTTTGCGACTGTTTATAGCATATATCCTGCAGCTCAGAATCGGAACTGCTGTACGAAAACTGTTTTATGATTTTTCGAAAGTGCATGAACCGTGACATGTGACCTGATAAGAGCCTCTGCCAGGTGATCGCAACGAATAATAACAAATAATGACCGATGATGTATATTATGCATAGCAAAATATGTTCAGGTGCTGTGTGAGCATTAACCCTTTTAAGAGGGTTTTTTTGAAATGTTTTTTTTTCTAAATTCTAAGGCTGTGTTCTAGAACTCGATTGCTTTCAGTTACCAGTGGTGATTGTGGTAACATCACTACTGGTGACATCAGCAAAAGAATGTTCAGTTAAGAGCATTCTAATCACTTATTTGTGATCTTGCGCCTTAAAGGGTTAAGGATTTTTTTTTTCCAACATGAAATGACATTTTTTACATTTGTGTTCAGCAGACACTTCTACCCACATCCACTTCCACTGCTTTCATTTGTACATACCAGCAGGATATTTTACTGATGAAATTCAGGCTGTGTAGTTTTCACTAGGGTACAACAGCAGTGCCGCCTCATACTCTGTATGAGGGATACTGAAATCTGGCGCTCTGGGCCCGTAGTACAGCCAGCTTTCATTTCTCCCTCCAATCAGGGACCAATTTAAGCCTGGTGAGCGTGACCTCTGGCCAATCAGTGGCATTATTGAGCCGTGGACCGCCTATCAGGCAGAAGAGAGAACCAGCGGTGCCGCTGACCTTGGGTGCCAGATTTGAGTGTCCCTGCTCTTTTACACACTGAGATTCTCCATTACCGTTCAGCCTGGCTTAAACCACTGCCCGCAGGGAATGGGCTCCCTCTCTGTAGCCGGGTTACACTCCAGATTGATTCTCACCGGGGAGTGTTTTTCTTGCCGCTGCTTGAGTGGTTTTTTCTTTTCTTCCTTTAGAGGAGTTTTTTTTTTTCCACTTCACTTTGCTTTTTTTTTGGGAGGGAGGGGGAGGGGAGTGGTCAGGCTCAGTCTTTCCTGATATTACTGTTTTCTGTTTTCCTCTGAAGTGGCTTCGCATTAATCACATTTGTTGGAGGTGCCATGCAAATGTAATTGAATGGAGTTGTGTGGAACTGGAAGTCGTTGAAGGATGGTGTCAGGAGTGTTTCCTGATATTTTTTAGGATTGCACGTCAGATTTATATATTTATTTATAATTGCCTGAGGACAGAGGGACCGTTTTACCCCGGTGGGGGTTGGAGGGGGGGTGGGGGAGGGGTTCAGAGCTGATAAAATCAGACGGGCACATGACATCCAGTCTCCCAGCTGTCAGCTGCAGTGATCCTCCAAGTGCAGTTTCCTCAGTGTGTCTCTGTTTTAACAGGCTGACATTTGGACTTTTTTTTAGGGGGGTGGGGGACTCAGTGGAGACAATTTTGACAGTAGCGAAGTGTGTTCTCTAAGGGGGGGTGGGGGGAGGGTTGTAAACTGAAGGACCATCTATGGAGCAAGGCTGCTGGGTTTAGGATGTGTGTGACTTCCCTGACAGCCGCTGAATATATTTAAATATAATGTGAAAAAGTGTGCTTGCTGGAAAACACAATGATCAGCATATTTTACAGCAGTGCAGAGTCTGAAAGCAGCTAGAATGTGCCTGCATATTGTCAAGCGTTGTAATGCCTTGATAATATATTTCATTTCAGTATATCAGAGTAAATTACACTTAATGTGACCAAACTCTGACAGCCCTGGCCTTGGATGCACAGCAAGTTGTTCTTGGTACATATTTTTTGTTGTTGTAGGTTTATAAATACGTCTAAGTGAATGCAAATGGATGCAGAGCTATGTGGTGTGGGGTTGCCATGTCCTGTTCCTATTCCTGGGGAAAACTCCTCCTCCTGTTTCCTAACATGCTGGTTTTGGCTCCGTTCGGATGGGAGGCTCGGTGAGAACTGGCACGGGTGGCTTTTGGAAGTGGAGCGCTGTCAGATGCCTGCCGTGTGGGGGGAGCGGTGGGTGGGGGGGGGGAGGAGAGGGAGGAGTGGGGTGGGGGGGGACTCTGGCTCGGTGCGACAGCTCGAGTGTGTCGCGTCTCGTTGCCGAGAGGGAATGTAGGGGGGCTGTCAGGTGCGCTTCTGTGCCGGCTCAGCCTGAAATCCTCCCAAATTATGGCAACCCCCCCTCCCATGTGGATGTCGGAGAGAGCTCTGCTCTCCCCGCTGCGTTTTTCTGTGACAGGGCTCACGGCTCGTCTCTCCATCTCCATCCACTCCCGCTACACCTGACCCAGTAAAAGGGCTGTCATTCCCCCCCCCCCTTACCCAAACCACGGTTTTTCACACCAGAGAGGACCAGGAGACTCAACCCAGGGAACGTTGGTTTCCGT
This sequence comes from Anguilla rostrata, assembly GCF_018555375.3. Taxonomy (NCBI): domain Eukaryota; kingdom Metazoa; phylum Chordata; class Actinopteri; order Anguilliformes; family Anguillidae; genus Anguilla; species Anguilla rostrata. Next base: position 8,214,996 of record NC_057934.1, on the reverse strand, counting down.
TTTCTTACCAGGCCTTGACCCCCATTTTGTGCCAACTGCGTTATCAGTGTTAATGCGGCCTGACGATGTCACCGGTTGGCTGGGAGTAGCCAGTGATGTCCAGACTGATCCCAGTTCAGTTGTGTCTTGACTCTGGCTGTGTTTCAGACTGATCCCAGTACAGTTGTGTGTTGACTCAGGCTGTGTTTCAGACTGATCCCAGTCCAGTTGTGTGTGGGGCTGATTTCAGACTGATCCCAGTCCAGTTGTATGTTGACGCCTCTATTTCAGACTGATCCCAGTCCAGTTGTGTGTTGACCGCTGTATTTCAGACTGATCCCAGTTCAGTTGTGTGCTGACTCTGGCTGTATTTCAGACTGATCCCAGTACAGTTGTGTGTTGACTCAAGCTGTGTTTCAGACTGATCCCAGTACAGTTGTGTGTTGGTGGCTGCATTTCAGACTGATCCCAGTCCAGTTGTATGTTGACGCCTCTATTTCAGACTGATCCCAGTCCAGTTGTATGTTGACTCCTCTATTTCAGACTGATCCCAGTCCAGTTGTGTGTTGACTCTGGCTGTATTTCAGACTGATCCCAGTCCAGTTGTGTGTTGACTCTGGCTGTGTTTCAGACTGATCCCAGTCCAGTTGTGTGTTGACGGCTCTGTCCCGCTCTCTCTCTCTCTCTCTCTTGTCCCCTCAGGCTCTTCGTGCTCAGTAACGGGACCCTGCAGATCACCCAGGTGAAGGTGCGCACCACCGGCGTGTACAAATGCGTGGCCCGCGGGCCCCGGGGCCCCCCCGTCACCCTGGAGGCCAACCTTCGCCTGGCGGGTAAGACAGCGACGCACGCGTGCGTACGCACATACTATATACAAACAAGTAGTGTGTACACACTCACATGCATGTATATGTGTACGCACACACACTCCTACGCATACACGTGCACACACACGTGCACTCCCACACGCACTCCAACATACACACACACACACTCAAGCCCCCCCCCCTCCCCCTTCTGGTTTTTAATAGTGTGTAATGAAATGGTAATGGTAACCATGGGAACCATTTTCAGACTATTAACGACATAAGCATCAAGTCCGCGTGTCGCTTGATTACTTAAGCTCCTGTAACCCAGGTAACCTCCTAACACTTGAACCGCGGATGAATGAACTACAGGTTTCTCTGCTGCGCTGTAACCATGACGATCTTACCTTCGAGTACAAGAGTGCGGTTTCCCCTGTGATTTGAGGTCACGCTTTTATTCAGCGTCTCGTATTCCCGCAGCACTTTAACCCCCTGATCCTCAGCCCCCCCCCCCCCCCCAGGTTTAAGTGCATTAAACTCGCCTAATCTTTCGCTTATCCGCTGCAGAAGTAAAGAGGATTGGGTCGCCCGGCCACTTGAGAGTTTTGAATCGAGCCCTAGAGGCGCTCTCTGCTGCAGCGCTCTCTCATGCCCGACTCTTAAGTTTCGGCTGCGTCCCGTTGCTCGGATACGAGCGGCGCACGGATCTGTTTTTCGCTCCGGCGGACGAGGCGGGCGATCCGCTTCCGGAAATGGAATACGCGGGACGGAGAGCCCATCAGTTCTCCTTATCGCGGACCCGCCACTCCCACACACTTTAGAGCAGCAGTTAGCCGAAGCGCTAATAAATAATCTCTCACAAACTCTGCTCTTGGGCTAGCGCTTATTAGCGGTGGCGCGCTCTGCGGCGTCGGCTAGCACCCCTCTCTCTCCGGTCTCCTGCGAGAGTAATATTACCCCATTAAGCTGACGGAGGAATTTCAGTCCCGGATGGAGTCGTCGTCTGTTTGCGGGAGAGCCCACTTTATGCGCTGGATTGTGTGTAGAGGCCCAGGTTTGGGGGAGTCCTTGTTCTGCCAGAGGTTCTGTTAGACCCTCGAGATGCTCAAGATTCTTGACAACATTGAACGTTCTTCCTTCCTACCCATGGAGACAAAAAATTCAAAGCTGAATTTATCTATATATATATTTTGTCCCCCCTCTTTCTCTCTTCTTCTCTCTCCCCATCTCTCTCCCTCTCTCTCCCTCCCCCTCTCTCTCTCTCTCCATCCCTTTTCCCTCTCTCTCTCTCTCTCCCCCCTCCCTCCTCCCCCTGCAGAGATTGAGGATATGGGGCCTCTGATGGTGCAGGTCTTCACGGTGGACACCCTACAGCGAGTGCGCTGCAAACCTCCGCATGGTCACCCCAAACCGGAGGTGTGGTGGGAGAGGGGCGGGGTCCGCCTACCCCAGGAGGGCCGGGTGTACCAGGACGACCTGAGCCTGGTGTTCAGCCCCACGGAGGGGGCCGATTCGGGGTCCTACACCTGCGTGGCCCAGAACCGGGCGGGGACCAGGAGGCAGGAGCTGGCCGTCACTGTGGCCAGTGAGTGGGCGAACAATCAGTCAGTCAGTCAGCCAACCGGCCAATCAACGAATCCATCCATCGGCCAATCAATCAATCAGCCAGCCAATCAGTCAGCCAGTCAACCAATGAATTCATCCATCAGCCAATCAATCAATCAATCAGTCAGCCAATCAGTCAATCGCCCAGTCGCCAATAGGATTTCATTTAACGGGAGTGTTTTTTGGTAATGGGGGGGGGAGATATGTCATTTTTAACAATAGGGCGATATGATGTCATTTTTAACGGTGGGTGCGACATGATGTCATTTTTAACGGTGGGTGCGATGTCCTCCCAGCTGCTCCGGAATGGGTGACCAAACCGGAAGACAGCCAGCTGGAGGAGGGGCGTCCCGGCTACCTGCACTGCCTCACCAGCGCCACCCCTGACCCGGAGGTCTCTTGGTACCGCAACAGCATAGCCATTACTGAGGTGAGGTTACCTGTGTGTGTGCACCCGTGCGCGTAGGTGTAGCACGTGTGTGTGTGTGCTCGTGTGTGTGTGTGCGTCTGTCTGTGTGTGGGTGCGTGTCTGTGCATGTGTGCTACCACATATACGCTAAACATCGATACATAAGCACGCACGCTTACACACGTGCGCTTGCACACACGCGTACCCATGTGAATGTGTACTACGGAAGTAAGATGCTGTAACCCTCAGTGAAACACTGATGTCTCCTTCTTGTCTTCTATCTGAAGTATGAGACTGTTATGCTGCAGGTAATATGATAGGATGCATTAAATCACCAAGGAGATGAGCACAAATAGTGCAGTTACAGTACACCCACATTTACTGTAAATAGCCATTAAGATGAATCACGTTAATGTAAGTGATCATATATGAAGATAAGAATAAAAATTTTTTTAAAGCAGTGCTCAGCAACCCATGCATTAGTGACTCATAATTGTATCTCACTTGGATGTAGAAAGTATGCTGTCTAATTATGGTCTATAGAGGCCTTCCACCTCTCCTTCAGTGATCAAATTTTAAATGTAACAGGGAAATCCACCGTTAAAATGTCACTGTCACTGATCACATGACCTTTTCTTTGTCTCTCTCACTCCCTCCCTCTCTCTCTCCCTCTCTCCCTCCCCCCCCCCCCGTTCTCCCTCTCCAGGACAGTCGCTATAAACTGTACCCCAACGGGACGCTGCGCATTAACAGTGTTGAGGTGTACGACGCGCACCTGTACAGCTGCATGAGCAGGACCCAGGGAGGAACGCTGAACGCTAACGCGCGAGTCCACGTGCTCGGTGAGGGCCGCCGTGTGTGTGTGTGAGTGGGGGGTGTAGTGTGTGTGAGTGCGTGTGTGTGCGTGTGGTGTGTGGGGGGGGGGGGTAGTGTGTGTGTTTTGTGTGTGGTACGTTGTGTGGGTGTGGTGTACGTTCTGCATGCATACGTGTGCTCATGAGCGCAGGTGTGTGTTTGTGTATGTTCTGTATGCATTTGTGTGCGTATGTGTGTATGCATGTTCTGCATACATACGTCTGCCTATTTGTGCGGGTGTGTGTGTGTGTGCGTTCCATGTGCATACGTGTGTGTCTGACTCTGCTCGCTCTGTGCTCCAGAGAAGCTGAAGTTCACGCCGACCCCCCAGGCCGTGCAGTGCCTGGAGCTGGATAAAGCCGGCAGTGTGCAGTGCTCAGCCAAGGGCCGGGAGGCCCCCACCGTCCAGTGGACCAAAACAGGTGCGTGTGAAAGGGCCCATTCAGCTCCCCGGGACGTCCCGTACGGGCACCTGACAGGAGCGCTACTGTCTGGAAACGGCCAGGAAGAGGCAGAGAGGTCTTACGATGCAGCGGAATTGTGCTGCCATCTAAAGATGTAAAATATGTATTTGACCTGGGTCTGCTGCTTATGGGGTTGCTTCCCTACTTTATCCCAGGAGTTTGGGCACGTTGGGATTCTGTTCACCTTGGACAGCGTTTCCCTCCAAACGCCTCTGAAGTTTTCGATTGCGTTGCATCAAAGCTGTTTTAAGTACCAATTTGCCCAGGGTCTGAAAAGGATTCGGGTTGAGTCCTGACGGTCTCTCTGTCGCCCCCTGCAGACGGCAGCGGGATCCCGCCGCGCGTCGAGCAGAAGGCCGGGCTGCTGCGCTTCCCCAAGGTGACACGCCGCGACTCCGGGAACTACACCTGCGTCGCCTCGAACAGCCTGCAGGGGGAGATACGCGCCATGGTGATCCTGAACGTAGCGGGTACGGCTCCACCTGGAGATGAAGCTTCTTCTGCTTTCGTTGTTAATCTGATGTTGACTGATAAATCAAAAGCAGTTCATTGAACCGGTAGCGTACCTCACCTGCTTCCTTGGGTCTGTATTGATTTGTGATGTCACCGGCCAGGCCATGTGGTTCTGTGGAGGTCGGAGTGAATTAAAACCACTCGCAGGTCTCGGTAGCATCCTTGTAGAGAGGCACCGGATGTTCATATACAGCTGAGTGTTGTTGTGTGTGTAGTCGGCTCTAAAGACGCCAATCCAATGTAATACGATGTCCGCGGCTTAGTTGGGAGGCGCAGTCTCCAAAGACAAAATATCGTCGCCTTGAAACAGCAAACGACGCGCCGCACAAACGAATAAAACATTACAACAACAAAAAACGGAAAAAGACACACACCACCAATGTGAGGCTCGTGCTTAAAGGGACTTCCCTGGCCTTCATAAATGCCAAATCTATTAATGATTCTAGCCGCTGTGCTTTGACAGCATCCGGAAAGGCCATAAACTCGCATTCTAAACCAGCCTGGCTAATTTGCTTGCTACAAAGAAATCGTGTCCTTGACAGCACAGTAAAAATAGTCTCGTGGTCCACGCAGTGGACGCTGCTGGGCTAACTGCTGTGCTAACTGCTGGGCTAGCTGTTGTGCTAACTGCTAGGTTAACTGCTGGGCTAACACTGGCAGGCAGCTCCGTGAGGTAGTGTCCCCGGGTCAGGAGCTCGGCTGTGACGATCGCTCTCCCCGCCAGCGCCCGGTTTACTCCCTCCCGTTCCTGTCAGGCCACCGTCTCTGTGATTAATCTGGACGCAGCGGGGCTGTGTCATAGACAAACTACCCAAGGCCTTTCCAGCTACTGGGAAACCTTCCCCTTTCTGATCTACCCGATATCCTCTTGTTCGGTCACCAGACACCACTGTAGGTGTGCACACAGAATGGGCTTTCGCATCGTGGTCTTTTCTGCCATCGGTCTCAATGAGGCTTTGCTGCTCCTGGTGGCCGTGCTCGGTATTACACCGCTACAGGCATCGATGAGAAGCACTGTTCCACAAGTGAATTGCAGCAGTTTTATAAAGTCCACCTAAAAGCTGTTCCCTGAAAAGTATCAGGAGTTTAGCTTTCATTATAATGGAACAGATTGTAGTTACATGTGTGAATGCCATTTTGGAATATTTATTTTTAATATGTAATTCATGTTAAGTCCCTAAAATGAATGACTGAAATGACTGTGTAAATGAATCTTAATGAGCCCAACTTTTGTGTGTGTGTGTCCATGCATGCGTGCGTTCATGCGTGTGTATAGAATGTATAAATTTCTATTTTTTGCTCTCCTCCCAGTGTACGTTAAGTTCAAGATGGAGCCAGACAACACCACGGTGTACCAAGGCCACACGGCCATTCTTCACTGCCAGGCCACTGGAGACCCAGAGCCCTACATCCAGTGGAGGATTAAGGACAAGTTCCTGGACCCCAGCCAGAGCAGGTGAGAGTGAGAGAAACTGCAGAGGAAGAGCCAACATGGCCTCCTGTGAGCCAGAGCAGGTGAGAGAGAGAAACCAGAGAGGAAGAGCCAACATGGCCTCCTGTGAGACAGAGCAGGTGAGAGAGAGAAACCAGAGAGGAAGAGCCAACATGGCCTCCTGTGAGCCAGATCAGGTGAGAGAGAGACCAGAGAAGAAGAGCCAACATGGCCTCCTGTGATACTGAAGAGGGTAGAGCACTGAGGGCATATCTCTTATTATAATAATCATAATAGTATGTTTATGAATATGGCATGTATTGAAGTGATAGCTTCTATTTTTCAATAATAACTATTATTATCATAATTATTAATAATCGTAATTGATTGTGTTCATGTATTTACACTGTATCTCCCTTAGTATTGTATAGCCAGGATTACCAGTTTTTCGTTAATAACTGTGTGTGAGCACGCGCGCATGTGTGTGTGTGTGTGCCTGTGTGTGTAGATGCGTATGATCTCCCTGGTGTAGAGTGTGACGGAACCGCTGGCCTTTTGAAGCTAGCCAGGCGAGGAGGGTAATTCATGTCGTGTAATGGACCTGCGGTCGTGTGGAACGCTGCCCTTTTCCACGCTGTCAGAACCTCGTCACGCAAACGCTTGTTCGCCCGCTTGTTCGCCCTTGGTTCTTAACTCGGGAAATCGTTTGGTCTCGGCGTTTCATGTGTGAACCCTACCAAAGTCATGAGCATGAAAAATTGTGACAAGGAGCAGAATTCCTGCCAGCTCAGTGCAAACGCCTGCTGTGAAATCACTGTGATTCTTTTCTTTCAAAAAAAAAAGTTCAAAGATATCAAACTCATGGTGGTTTTTTTGTGGTTTTGCTTCAGTCAGCCTCCAAGTTAGGCCTTGGAAACAAAGTGTACGGACGTTAGCCATTCAGTGACTTAAATTAGGCACTTAAATGCTGAAACACAATGAACAGGGTTTTACATCCCTGTTTCTGGACTAGAGTTTGAGATCCCTGGTCCAGGACTATAGTTTGAGATCCCTGATTCAGGATCGGAGTTTAAGAGATCTCTGGTTCAATATATGGCCACGATCCAAACATTTTGTCATTCTTACATGATGTCATTTCCCTGCCCCTGCCCTTAGGTTCCAGAAGATGGCGAATGGTTCGTTGGTGATCCGCACCGTCAGCACGGAGGACACCGGGAAGTACACGTGCATCGCCGGGAACAGCTGCGACATCAGGTCCACCTTCGCGGAGCTCTACGTCGTGGGTAAGACTGGGCGCTGAGCTGAGCGTGTGCACCTTCAATTAGAGCGGCCCTGCCACACCGCCGTTTGCCCTGCTCCTGCTGAAGGGCTGAAGCTAAACAGGGCTGGGCTTGGTTAGCACTGAAGCTAAACAGGGCTGGGTTTGGTTAGCACTGAAGCTAAACAGGGCTGGGTTTGGTTAGCACTGAAGCTAAACAGGGCTGGGTTTGGTTAGCACTGAAGCTAAACAGCGCTGGGTTTGGTTAGCATGGAAGCTAAGCAGGGCTGGGTTTGGTTAGCATGGAAGCTAAGCAGGGCTGGGCTTGATTAGTACTGAAGCTAAACAGGGCTGGGTTTGGTTAGCATGGAAGCTAAGCAGGGCTGGGTTTGGTTAGCACTGAAGCTAAGCAGGGCTGGTCTTGGTTAGTACTGAAGCTAAGCAGGGCTGGGTTTGGTTAGCACTGAAGCTAAACAGGGCTGCGTTTGGTTAGCACTGAAGCTAAACAGGGCTGGGCTTGGTTGGTACCTGGATAGAAAGTCAGCTTACTATCCAGAGACAGAGGGTGAGATGAGGCCTAGTAACTGTTTCTTCACACCTGCAAGCTGAATAGACTAAATTAAAGTTCATGAATCGGCAAACATAATTACCAGATCCGAAGTTGTATGGCCTTTTAATGAAATACAGTATTTACCTTTGCTTGTACTGACAGCTTGGTTAAGAAATTGTCAAACGTTGCACACCGATTTCTTAGTACAGAATCACTTAGCCAAGAAAACCTTCTCTTGGTCATAGGAAATGAGTTCCATGCTAGATCGATTGCGTAACATCGGTATCGATCTGTGCTCCTGCTGTATTTTTCGAAAGTTGGACCAGCTGTCTGTTCTCAGTTTGATTGAGTCAACAAAGCAGATCTGCTTCTTAGGATCGGAAGGGAGGTTGGAAGATTCCGGTAATTGGATTTTCCTGAGCCGCACAAAATCTCCCTGGGTTCGATTCATATTCCCGCGGGGGATCTTTAGCATGTCTAGAATAGCACTTCTCCAGGTGGTATTGTTAGAGACTAAAGCAGGGCATTGTGGGATATAGAGGAACAATAGTCAGCAGCTGCCTGAACAGGTAGGAACCAGAGCCCAGAGGATTAACCCTACCTTAATTTTGCCTCTCAGGTTTGACATCATAGTCCTTCAAAGATGGCAAGTTTTTCTCAGCTAATTGTATTAGCCAGCAGTAACCTTAGTGAGCAATGCTTTCAGTGATCCTGAACTTTCTGAGTATGATGTTGTGTGGACTTGCTGTTGTGTCTCTGTACGTGTAACAAGCAGTGAGGTTGTTGTTGTGTTCTCACTATGTGTGTGAGGATGTTGTGAGGACACTGTCACTGTGTCCTCTGTGTGTGTAACAGTGTTGTGAGGACATTGTCATTGTGTCTTCTCTCTGTGTGTAAGGAGGTTGTGAGGATGTTGTCATTGTCTGTGTGTGTGTGAGGATGTTGTGGGGACATTGTCGCTGTGTCCTCTGTGTGTAAGGGTATTGTGAGGATGTTGTGGGGACATTGTGTGTGAGGGTATTGTGAGGGTGTTGTGAGGATGTTGTGGGGACATTGTGTGTAAGGGTATTGTGAGGATGTTGTGGGGACATTGTGTGTAAGGGTATTGTGAGGGTATTGTGAGGGTATTGTGAGGATGTTGTGAACATGTTGTCATTGTCTCCCGTGTGTGTTTTTTTTACAGAGAAGCCGGTGCAGCACTCGATGGAGGACGAAGACAAGGCTCCGTACAAGATGATCCAGACCATCGGGCTGTCCGTGGGCGCGGCCGTGGCCTACATCATCGTGGTGCTGGCGCTCATGTTCTACTGCAAGAAAAGACGCAACGCCAAGCGGCTGCAGAAGAACACCGAGGGGGAGGAGCCTGAGATGGAGTGCCTCAACGGTGTGTGTGCGTGTGTGTGCGCATGTGTGCGTATCAGTCAACATGTGTTTTCAAGCAGAGATATTAAATGCATGTTTTCAAATGCTCATCTTTCCTCAAAGCCAAAAATAATAATCATACTTTATGTAGACCACATGTGCGGAATAGGACCCAATGCCTGGGACAGTCCCAGCTATCACTGGGAGTCTACAGGGGTGGCCTGTTCCTTACAGAACCCTTCAATAAGGTTCCTATTGTTCACCGTCCAGCTTTTATAAAGTACCGTAGCAAACTATGGCTCAAAGCACATTTCCTGCCAGGAACCCGTGGCTCGAAGACGTCACAGTGGCAGTGATCTGTTAGCATTTCTGTGCTAGCGCCTGTACTTTTGTTACTGTGTACTTTTTTCCTCTATAGGAAATCAGTATTTGAGTGAAATAAAATGAAAAGTAATTTGAATGAGTGTTGCCATATTGTATAATAAGCATCCTGCAATTTGTGTTTGTGGCCTGCAGGGGGAGCAGTTCAGCAGAACGGCCAGACCACGGCAGAGATCCAGGAAGAGGTGGCTCTGACTAACCTGACTGCCACGGCGACCAGCAACAAGCGCCACAGCAGCAATGACAAGCTGCACTTCCCCCGTGCCAACCTGCACACTATTACTACTCTGGGTAAGTGTCCTCCAATCATAATGCACACTGTCATTACTCTGGGGAAATATCCTCCAATCATACTGCACGCTATCACTACCCTAGGTAAATATCCTTCAATCACACTTCACACTGTCATTACTCTGGGTAAATATCCTCCAATCACACTGCACACTGTCAGTATTCTGGGCTTATTAAAATGCAGCCTGTCGTGCGTTTGGCTTTAAAATTCAGCCATGTCTTAATTCCCTAGGTTGTAGTTGCTGGCATTTTATCTCATTATGCGAGAAGTGTTCTGCCTGGTATTTGCCTGGCTTTGATGTAAGAGAAGTGAAGTGTGATTAATGTGCTGCTGAAGTGGGTTTAAGCATGAGTGGAGAGAGTGTGTGCGGAGTGCATGAGTGTGTGCTGAATGATGTTTGAGGATATTTTGTGTCCACCCAATGTCTGCATAAACCAAAATCTGACTGTAGGATTCTCGTAATGAAAAACTGTTTCATTTTTGTTTTATTTTTATGCGTGTATGTATTTGTCCGTGTGTGTGCATATTTGTGTGTGTGTGTGCGCGCATGTTTGTGTGTTTGTGCGTGTGCACGTGTCTGTGTGTGTGCGTGTGCGTGTGTGTGTGCGCGTGTGCGTGTGTGTGTGCACATGCGTGTGTGTGTGTGTGCGCGCGTGTGTGTGTGTGTGTGCGCGTGTGTGTGTGTGCGTGTGTGTGTGTGCGCGTGTGTGTGTGTGTGTGCACATGCGTGTGTGTGTGTGCCTGTGCGTGTGTGTGTCTGTGTGCACACGTGTGTGCGTGGGTGTGTCCCACAGGTAAGGGCGAGTTTGGGGAGGTGCTCCTGGCGAAGGCGCAGGGCATCGAGGAGGGCGAGGAGGAGACGGTGGTGCTGGTGAAGAGCCTGCAGACGCGCGACGAGCAGCTGCAGCTGGACTTCCGCCGCGAGTTTGAGATGTTCGGCAAGCTCAGCCACGCCCACGTGGTGCGGCTGCTGGGCCTGTGCCGCGAGGCCGAGCCCCACTACATGATCCTGGAATACGTGGACCTGGTAGGCACCGCGCCCAGGGGTCAGAGGTCAAGGGTCAGGGGTCAGGGTCACACACACACACACACCCAGGTCCCCTTTCACCTGCCATATTCCCAGGCCTCGCACCTCGCCTTTATGAAAGAGGAGCTGCGTGTGACAAAATGGTGGATCTTCATTCCCAGGCTTTTTAGAATGTTAGCTTTTGGCTAGCCGTAATGTGATTGGTTAGATTTACATTTTTTTGAAGGCATGTCATTAACAGCATTTGGATCAATTAATTTGTACAAATAAAAGTGTTTTAAGGAAATAGATTTTAATAATCAACATCAATCTGATGTCTTTTCATGTAAGATCAAGTTGTTGCTCATTGGTCATTGACCTCCACTTCCTGTTTCCCACACCTACAGGGGGATCTGAAACAGTTCCTGAGAATCTCCAAAAACAAAGACGACAAAGTCAAACCTCAGCACCTCAGTACCAAGCACAAGGTGGGTGTGCCAGTGTTAAAGAGCACAGCATCACCCTTCTCTGAAACTAGCAAGTCATTTAACCTGAGCCTGTCCTTAGTGCTTCATTTAAGTCTCTGTTATCATACTCAAACTCACACGCACACACACACACACTCTCTCTCTCATTCATGCACACACACACACACACATGTGCGCGCACGCACTCTCACACACACACACATACACTCACACACACGCACACGCACGCTCTCTTTCGCGCATACACACACAATACACACACACTCACACTCATACACACACACTCACACTCACACTCACACACGCACACACACACGTGCGCACACGCACTCTCACACACACACACACATACACACACACACACGTGCGTGCACGCACTCTCACACACACACATACACTCACACGCGCGCACGCACGCTCTCTTTCGCGCATACACACACAACACACACAGACACTCACACTCATACACACACATACGCTCACACGCACGCGCACACTCTCTCACGCGCACACACACACACTCTTTCTCTGACCCTCTCCTCTTCCTCTCTTCCCAGTTGTCCATCTGCGCCCAGGTGGCTCAGGGCATGGAGCACCTGTCCAACCACCGCTTCGTCCACAAGGACCTGGCGGCGCGAAACTGCCTGATCAGCGCCCAGCGCCACGTCAAAGTGTCCGCCCTCAGCCTGAGCAAGGACGTCTACAACAGGTACCGGCACCAGCAAGGGTCTCTGAGCACATTCGTTTTGTCTCTGCTGCCACCCGGTGGCCAGACAGCAAAATTACACTTTAGTGTCATTCACATGGCCCCAGGGCTCTGTTACTTTTAATACGTTCAATAAAAGGTAATTACAGGTGTTTCATTGGTTGCGCAGTAAAATGCATAACAAATACATTTCCTGTGTTTATAAGTTGCACTTGACCAAAATCTCAGGTATAACCCTGTGAAGTGAGAAACGAGTGGGGGTAAAACTGAATATCCATGAGAACTAACAAGAACATGTAGGCTACAGTACATATGAATTTCTGATTATCTGACTGTCTGTCTGTCTGTGTGTCTGCCCGCACATCTGCCTCTCTGTATGTACGTCTGTCTGTCTGTGTGTCTGTCTCTGCCTGTCTGTCTGTCCATCTGTCTGTCTCTCGGTATGTACGCATGTTTGCATGTCTGTCTCTGTCTCTCTGTCTGTCCACGCAGCGAGTACTATCACTACCGCCAGTCCTGGATCCCGCTGCGCTGGCTCCCCGCCGAGTCGGTCTTCGAGGACGACTTCTCCACCAAGACGGACGTGTGGTCCTTCGGGGTCCTGATGTGGGAGGTGTTCAGCCAGGGGGAGCTGCCCTACACCAAGATGAGCGACGACGAGGTCCTGGAAGGTGAGAGAACAACCCCACCCGCCCCCCCCCCCCTTTATTTCTAAGCACAGGGGAGCCAAACAACGCCTGTTCTGCAGTTAACATTCACTCCATGCTCTCTTCTGATTGGCAGTTCATTAAGTGGATGCACCCCCTGCTGATTGGTAAAATGGTTGCCAGGTTTCTTATCCAAGCAACATGGTCTCCAGAGGGCTAATTCAAAAGTCTGCTTTAGCCGGCGATATAAAAAAATGTGTTGCTTTCAAAAAAATAAATAAAATCTCAGCTGAATAGAATACTCTAATATTACAGCAAGTTGTTTGTTCTATTTGGTATTTATTTATAACTATTAAAATTATTTTGTTTGCATGTAAAGCTGTTCCGCTGGGCGTAAGAATTATAGCGATAAAAGTATGAATCGTTTGCTGGCACCCGCACCGGAGAATGTTTTATGGCTTTATGCACCCGTCAATCAAACCTACGCGAGCTTCCTGCAGCGCGGAGCAGTGATCGGCTGGGAGTGGGTTCTAATCTTAATATAGGTCTCCGAGAGATTCGAACATTGCTTGCGGTTGTCATCGATCATTTGGACGCTTTCAATCGTTTGTATTGGAACTATTTATTTAGTTTTGTTTCTATCCATCACGATCCAGAAGAAGGTTAATCTTGATGACAGGACGGCAGGCAAACTGGGCCTGTCATCTTTATTTGACAAACTGCTAGATTCAGATCATGACTTAGTGAATGAAGTCTTGATGCTTTGACTGTGTGCCTGTGCTGAGCCGACCAGAGGAGGATAGGTTTCCCCCTTGTGCCTGGTTTCTTTCCGAGGTTTCTTCCCATCTGCCACAGGGAGTTTTTCCTTGCCACTGTTGCTTTAGGCTTGCTCCTGTGGGGGTTTAGGCCAGGGCTGTCTGTGAAGCGTATTGTGAAATACGCTGTATAAATAAAATTTGATTGATTGACTGTGCTGCAGTATAGATGTGTGAATGGATTTAACTGTGTGTGCATACATACTGTCTGCATACATTACTGTCTGAAGAAGTCCGGACAAGAGTAACCCATCTAAAGAAATCAAACAAAGCAAATAAATGTTTCTCACTCTCTCATGCTGTATCCGGTGTTTCTCACTGTACCCTGTGTTTCTCACTGTACCCCACATTTTTTCACTGCACCCCGTGTTTCTCCGCAGGTCTGCAGGCTGGGAAGATGAAGCTGCCGGCTCCAGAGGGGTGCCCCTCGAAGGTGTACAAGCTGATGGGACGCTGCTGGGCCCCCAGCCTGAAGGAGCGCCCCTCTTTCAGCGAGATGGTCAACGTCCTGGGCGAGGTCCCCACCGACAGCAAAGTCTGAGAGGGGCTCCTGCTCCACCCCCACTGCACCCACCCCCTCCCCCTCGCCTGCGTGTGTGTGAGAGTGTGTGAGAGTTTGAGTGTGTGTGTGTGTGTGTGTGTGTATATGAGTGTGTGTGAGTGTGAATGTGTGTGTGCATGTGTGTGTGTGTGTATGTGTGTGAGTGTGTGTTTTTATGTGTGTGTGTGTGTGTGTGTCCATCCCTCACCCTTTCGCACTCACAGACTTAAGACTGAGAATGAAGATTCTGTGGAGTCTTATCTTACGACAGTTTCAAAATGCGGTAGAGGCGGGGAGGGGAGAAGAGAAGAGAAGAGAGGACTGTTTGTTTTTCTCTGTTGTGGAGACGTTTGTTTTTATTGGTTTTACGTTATTATTCAAACCGCCCAATTGGGCTCTGAGGACGTTTTGACCGGGGCCCGGTTTTGGGTTGGGCGATGGCACGGGGCAGTTTGTGCATTCCCGCACAGGACTCTGGGAAACTGCCCCCACCTCCCCTCCATCTGCAGGATACAGTACTGAGCTTCCCCTTGTCGCCCTCCACCAGGACAGCAGAACCACAGCAAGGCATTGTCCTCGGCAGCCAGGAGGGGGCGCTGGCAGGACCAAGCATCTGTCCTTGCAAATTCTGCCTCTGGACTGGAGATCTGTGTGTCATATTGTCAGGTGTGTGTGTGTGTGTGCGGAGAAACCTCAGGTGTCCGCTGCAAACTGTACGAGTCAGTGTTTGTTACCATATCAGCAAGTGTGTGTCGGTGTAGTCGAGCGTATTTCAGGGAAGGAAAGAAAGATGTTTTCTGTCTTTTCAGCCCGAGAGGAGATGTTACAAAAACTGTAATGCTTGTGTGTGTGTGTGTGTGTGTGTGTGTGTGTGTGTGTGTGTGTTAGTTAGTGTGTTTGTACATGTGAACAAAAGCGTGTGCATGCGTGTGTGCGTGTGGCTGTCATGATTTTCATGTGTGAGTGTGCGTGCGTGCGTGTGTGTGTGTGTTTGTACATGTGAACAAAAGCGTGTGCATGCGTGTGTGCGTGTGGCTGTCATTGTTTTCATGTGTGAGTGTGCGTGCATGCGTGCGTGTGTGTGTTTAGCAGTGTGTTTGTGTTTTCCCTTGTTTAAGCCCATGTTGTTACAGTGGACTCTTACTGTTGCTAGGAAACACTGCAATATTTTTTGCAGGACACACGGAGCCTATCTTTTTTCTTTTTAAAAAAAAAAAAAAAGCCTTTCTTTAGCTAGCTGAGGTAAACCTGTATTCAGCGTGCCATCAACCAAGCACCTGTCGTTATGTCACCGCAAGGCTTGCTCTGCTAGCGTCGCTAACCGAGCTGGACCAATCAGAACGAGCAACGCCTCAAGCGGTGATTTCTGTATATAATGTAGACACCATGCACTAACCACACGTACAGTTCAATTTTGTATTCTAGAAGGATTTTCAGGAACCAGTTTTATTACGAAGGTCCTGTTTTTTTATTGTTTTTGTTTTTTTTGTTTTCAGAACGGTACAGTTCATTTGTTATTTTTTATGCAGTTTTATGTACTTGGCATTTTGTAATAAACACGGCATTTTATAATAACATTAATGAAATGGGATGGGAGGGTATATCTGGTCTGACTAAACTACACTACACAGATTCAAGTGCCTGGTAAATGAAGGATTTCTTTTTTCAGATTTGACATGTCTTATGAAATGCAAATGCCTTGTTTTTACTCGTTTTTGTTTTTTTAAAATATTTTTTATACATTTAATTGTTTTTATTATTATTATTATTATTATGTTTTTATTCTTGGATATAAATGTGCAAAAATACACTCTTAGCAGTTCTACTTTATCTCAATGCTAGGCACCTACACCTAGACGTTTTTAAGTCTGCTTTTGCAATACTGGGGCAATGACTATACATGCTGCTCTCAATAAAGTTTCACATTTTGTAAATATTGTCTGGCAGTGTGTGTGATGGTAGGCTGTTTGCTTTAAGCACAGGCGGGGGGGGGGGGGGGGGTGGTGTGTCCCCTGCTTTCTGTTCCTACCCCCTATTACAGCTTCATTTTATAAATGCTGTATACGGCCATATACAATGTTCGCATCCAGTTTTCATTCTGATGGAGAAATAGTTTTAAAATTAATGTTATGTTCTTATTGAGTACAATAGTTCTCTGTGTATTTAAAGGTATTTTACACCGTATGACTATGGCTAGATTTTTGGCATTCATGGCTTTTGACCCTTTAAATTGTTAGTTTACTGAAGGGTCAACTACATAATACACTGTCCCAGATTACCAGTTAGTTAAACTACTTTGACCTTTGACCCTACCAAAGAGCAGGGCAGTCATTAACAGCCAATCAACTCGTTAGACACTGTATAAAGTGATAGTTAACACGCTGACTTCATGCTGAAAAAATATATCCACCTAAATTGACCCCAAGTAATTATTATAAATGCATCCCTTTTTATGTTCTAATGTGATTGTACTAGCCATCAACAATCATTCATTTCCTTGAATTTTTAAATACCACTACTTTCTTCTCACCACATGATGGCGCCACTGTGTTGAATGTGCGTTCTTTGCGTAT
Source organism: Anguilla rostrata (assembly GCF_018555375.3). Taxonomy (NCBI): domain Eukaryota; kingdom Metazoa; phylum Chordata; class Actinopteri; order Anguilliformes; family Anguillidae; genus Anguilla; species Anguilla rostrata. The sequence goes on along the minus strand of NC_057934.1, from coordinate 8,198,314 downwards.
TGAGGAAACCACTCTGGTGTAATAAATAATGTCAGAACTGCAAGCCCCAAAAGTACACATTGCAACCACAGTGGAATCATTTCAAACTTTATTTTCATTTAAAAAAAAATCTGTATGCAATACCAGAAGTTTAACTGAAAAATGGTTGCACAGTACTTACAGTAGAATTAAATTTCTGTGAAGATGAAAGTTTGAAGCTGAAATATTCTTTAACTTAATATCTAAGACATATTTAAAGATCACTGATACTCTTGCTTGAAATGTTGCCAAAAATTGATATACTAAATCATAGAATGTGATCATCAGGTGAAGTCACTGTGGTTTGTCTTTTCACATTAGAGAAGAGGGACTGACTAGCAAATATTTTTGTGACATGCATGCAAATCTGTCATCTTTCATCTGTCAACGGATGCATTATTTATTGTTTATAAAACTCCCTTATAGTTTTCTCTTCTATTTTGTTATGGTTAATATGATTTATTGTACTTGTGGCCAAATAACGTAATTACAATAAAACAAACAAAAAAATCAATCAGTAAAGGTCATGCCAAGGTTAATGGACATCAAGCACAAGCAATTCAAGAGATTTGTTCCACCATTGTTATAATGCTGGTGCCTTTCTTGTATTTTTAAAACCCAGACACTGAGATGCAAACTCAAGAAGGTAGTTCATATAAATTTAGACTTTATTTCAGTCCAGTCCAGACCTTTCCTGTGTACATCTCTCTGGTTTAAACGGAGAGAACGATCTCGCCCGACAGGGTGAGACCGAAGCAAGTTTAAGACGGATTACATGCCTCGGTAGATGTGAGGGATTTTAAACGGGAACTTTTTTACCCCAAAACTACCTCCACACAATAGCAATCAGGAACGTGCCTCGTCTAATGCCTTCCAGATGGAGGCGAACAGAGAGCTGCAGCACAAAGGAGACCAGAAGCCATCTTGTGTAAAAACCGTCGGAATCCAAAAAAACCTCGCCTTTTTCCTCATTGGCTGGAGGAAGAGCTAAGAAAGTACATTGAAATTTTCCAAACAAATAACAACGCAAAATTCTATGATTGCAGAGCTTGGGCACACTGGATCTGTTTTCTTACACAGCTTGAAGAGTGCAGGTTTGCCCGTTTGCGAGTTAAAATGGGCAAATCAGATTGTAAACATAAAAGGGGAAGCTTTGCATACTGCTTAAAAAGCTAGATTGCTAAAATATATAAATTACTTATTCGCTTGTAAGAAAGGAGAAGTGCCCAAGTGCGCAGTTCAGACAGGGAAGTGATTTAAGAAAATCAATCTTGTGTCATGTTTTTTTTTTATTACTTCAAGGTCTTTCGTGATTCTTCTTCTAGCTTACCACTTTTAACTTTTTGAAACTTCTGCATTCTCAAACAATAAAACAAAAAAAACGATAACAAAACAAGGAGTAAAATCCTCTAAAGGACTGTAGGTGCTTAATACAGTGATTTTTCAGGAAAGCTCTTGGTCCTGTGCAACTTCTCAATTTTCAGAAGAAAGAAGAACAAAATATTCAGAGCATTTAGGGTCCTCTAAATCTTACATTGTAAATCCTGTCTGCTTTTTCTCATCTTTAATCTCTATACCTCTCTCTCTCGGCATCCTGTTTAATCCCCCCATCCCTGCCCTCCCCCACACCCCCCCCACCGCGCTCACACACACGCACACAGTTCTGCCTCTTTTAGTAGTAGTTAATGTTTTGTATCTAAAATCCGAATCTGTGGCTCCAAGCCAAATACCTCAGTCTGTACATGCATATGCTGCTGTCCACAAAGGCCAGGCGTCAGATTAGGTGTGTCTCTACAGCAGTGGACTCAATTCTTCAACCTGATTTATACTGATGGATTTCTCTGCTTTTTAACAGGTCTGTCCATCCATGTTACCAAATTAAAATGACCAACTTCGCTGGGCTAATAACCAACTCAAAGTCTTTAGAACAGGTATGATTTACCCGTAAGAGTGGGGGGGTAGTATTCTTCTGCATTACCCTCATATAACTATATGCAAATAACATTAATACTGATCACAAAAATTGTTTTATTTTGATACAGTTCATAACAGAATTTATGGAAATTTTTATTATAACACTGGAAAAATAATGCAGATATCTGCTTGTCCTCTCAGCATGCTGCAGTGGAGATTCTGTTACTTATGTCTTCCCAAAAGAGAAGTGTAGACAGTCTGGGTGGCCTGTTCTCATGGTCTTGTCCCATGTGAATCTTAAAATATGAACTAAAATGAAATACATGTGCAGTTCTGCTCTGGACAAAAAAAAAAAAAAACGCGTGTTTCTGCTGAAACAGGACCTCTCAGACTCTCCTCTTACTCAGATGGTTGTAAAAGGTTTTTGGATTTATCTACGTATCGCTCAGAAGATCAGATTTTATCTCCGTTCTGGACGTCACCGCACTATCGGTGAAACCGGCTATGTTCATTTTGTTTTGTTACGGCTGCTGTAAAATAACCGTTGTTCTGTTTTAAGCAAACAGCTCGTAGAACCATTCTAAGATATTATTTTGCGTGGTCCTTCTGGTACTTTAGTTCTTGCAGACACATAAAAAAGACAAGCTATGGCATGTACTGTACAGTGGTTTTTCACTAACTGCATTTACATCAAATGTCCACATGTTGGAGCCATATCCTTCCTCAATGAAGTGAAGAAGGCCTATGGACAAAGCCGCTCAGATTTATTTTTTGTTTGTTTGTATGTGTGTGTGTGTGTGTGTGTGGCTGTGCCCCTTGCAGGCTGTACCATGCAACATAATATATTTTGTGAGCCTTTCATTTTTCTAAAAGTCACAGCTTGTACCGTCGTCTGTAAGCTGTGTAAAACAGGCTTACCAGACGTCTATTCCCGTGGACTGCGGTGTCTACGGGTATTTTGAGGCCTTTTGAGAACCATGTGTGTGGATTCTTTAGCCAATCAGTGAGGTAAATGAATCACTGGTGTTGAAACACACCGAAAACCGGCAGACACTGTGGCCCTCCGGGACCGGATTCTGAGAATTGTGCAGTAAAGGCAGCGGAATTCCGAATTTCATTTGAATGATGTATTTCAAATACTCATTCAAAACAGACCATTTGGGATTCTTGTGGGTTTGCTCTGAGAAACCCACACCATTCGACCTGGGACAATTTTTGTACATGGTTAAAATGCTAAACATTCAAGTTAAACATAATATTTAAAAATGTATTGAACCAGGAAATTAGTATGTATTGAACCAGGAAATTTTAGATGTAAAACGCACTCTTGATGATTCAGGATTTATAGGATTGGACATTATAAATGGCATCCATCACCACTCTTGGTTCTGCCAGATGTAATTAAATTTATAATTAAAAAGCAGCTCAATTTTGCTGTATTGGAAAAGCAAGAGCCAAATGATAAATGATAGAGATCTTTTGTAATCTAAAGAACATCATGCCTACCATCTTGTTCTTGCAAATCCCATTTCTGAGCGAAAAGCCTAAAAAGAATTTTATTAAATTCTGTATACATGCAGTTGTCCATGGACAGGCTACTCTTATCGCTATTACTAAGAATGCTGAAATGTATCATTCAATTTCAGTAACTTATATGGATGTATAGTGTATGTACTTATTTATGTAAGCATTTATATGGCTTTTTATTGTTTCTGTGAAACATTTGGGAAAGTTTAGTTAAGTTGGCATTGTTTACATCAATAGTTTGGAACACAGAAAGATATTGTGTTCACAATTGTTTTATTTGTTATTTATTTAATTTTATTTTTTTTACAGATTTATAGAGTGCATACTTTGTGTGTGTGTAAGTTGGCTTTTATTTTTTTTTACATTGCTAATACTTTCATTGAGCTGTAAGTTCAATAGCTGTCTAAATGACAATAGCAGAAACTGAAATGCAATATTGAAAAGGCTTTATGCTTCTTGAAGCAATATTCTTAACAGATAGCACTGGATTACGTAGGTTCCACTGGGGTTTGAGCAAAGTTAAATCCAATATATTCAAAATGGTTATTTAATCGTCAAACTAGTAATAAAACTGAACCATTTCCACCGAGAAAAGTGTAGTCATACTATGAATACTGCAAATATAATCTTGTCTTTCTCTATTCTCTAGACTTCTATCTGTGAGCACTTTGGTATAGATCAGCAGTCAAGGTACTTTGAGCTTGAACCCGGAGGTTGCCTGTTCAAATCCCAAGAGGGGCAATGCCGTTCCACCGTTCAGCGAGAATCTGAATTGTGAATTTTTTATTAAAATATCCGCTGCCTGAACAAATAGTATCAAATATGTATTATGTGCAAGTTGCTTTAGATAACGGTGTCTGCTAAATAAACAATGTGCTGCTTTATACTGATTTCAGGCCTGCTTCCCTTCTGTAGAGAACAGAGACCAGGCCTTCCTCCTTCTCCAGGTCCCCTGTTTCAGATTATCTTTGCTGTGCGGCTGTGTGCGTTAGTTACTGGAACACCCCAGGGACTGAGTCTTTGCTGGGTGAAGCAAGAGCAAAAGAAAAAAATAATAAAATAAATAAAAACGGGATTCCCACGGTGCTTTCTCTTTTCCGATATCTCTCTGTAGATATTCGGTAGCATCTTCAAGAGGGAGCAACGCTCAACGGTAACAAAAGATCTTACTTTGGAAGAACTTTTCACAAACCCCAAAGGTACTACGTGGAGTAACCATGGAAATACACACATGTGGATTAGCGGAGCAAGCAGTGACAGGAAGGGACAAGCGATGCATCCGCAGGCGATGCAGCAATGTCAGGATTCACAAACACAGCCACTGAAGGCCTGCCTCTTTGGTGTGCATTTTGGTTTCCCCACCCTCTAACACTTACTGTGTAGGTAATTCAGTGTTGGCTGTAGAATTGGGCCTCTGGCCAATGTCATTTTACGTACTTCTGATGACTGTGTCACGGTCTGGGTTGGCATGGCTACCCTGCTGTACTTTCTAACTAATGTTGCACGTATGCTGTCTTTGATCAGCGCTGTCAGCCTGGTCTATATCACAGTTACGCGGTCATGGTAACTGTCTCTGGGTAAGAGTGTTGGCTAAAATGAGTACAGTGTAACCCTGTGTAACATGATGGGTATGGAGGTGGCAAATCAAATGTTTGTTGTGTCAGTCACTCAACAACAAAAGACTGAGCGTCTGTTGGTCTGTCTACAGGTCAGCCTGTCTGTCAGGTCGAACAGGAACACCTCCCGGGAGAATTATGGGTATCTGTTTTGGGAGGGAAACATAAAGTGAGCAGACTGTAGAATCGAGAGAGACACTGACTGTAGACATGTAGACAGAGGGTTTTGCTGAACATGATTTCTCATTAGAATAACCGTCTGCCAGAGCAGTTATTCTAATGCCCATATTAGGCTGTGAAATTCCCCATTCATAAGCATATCCCAAGATGCCCCCCCCATCCATCCTCCCTGCGCCCCCAAGCCCCCCCAAGCCCCCCCCCCGCCCCTCCTTGACATGCAAATGAGCCCTTTTTTTGTCGTCCGTCATCCTCCTGGTTGTTCTTTTCTGAAGAGTCCTCAACACAGACGCCTGCCTCTTTACCTGGCCCTGCTGCACTGATTGGAGCTTTGGCATCATTGCCATGGTTACTGGCAGCCACGCAGACACACTGACTGCAAGCTTACCTGAGCTGAGATTGGGCACTGCTCTATCCAGCACACCTGGATCAAATAATTAACTGAACTCTTCTTTTTTTAACCTGTAATCAGAACAACATTATTTTGTTTGTTTACCAAGTACAACAAACAAAATAATGTATAGTTGTCCTGCCATACTGTATTAAAAAACATTTCCGTTCCTTAGTGAAACATAGGCAACATTCTATCTGGATATGGGTCATAGAAAATATATTTTCTCATTATTAGTTGATCTTGGGGTCAAGAAAGTATGAATATCCAAGAAACTCCAATATTAGGGGATGAAAGCACATAAGACAAATGGCAAATTAACAATGGCAAATATGACAGCTATACACCTAACTTCAACTAACTACAAACATTGGAGAGGCAGAACAGACTGTAACTGCTATTCTGAATTCAAACTCTTTGGCGCAGCCAATCCAAAGGGGATCTAAATTACTGGACCTGGATTACCTTCAGCAACCATAAACAAAATGGCATGTTCCAGCAGCAGTCAATGTGTGGTTTCAGTTAAGATTAAGTATCAGTCAAGCCAGCTGAAATCAAGGCAGATTCAAGATATAAGGTACTGTCTACATGCAAAATACACACAATGCAAAAACACACACACACGCATGCGCACACACACATCTGTATGGCGTTAGCATATATTGGCTCCTAGTTCTCTAGGAACTCCTGTGCTGCGTTTTCATGTGTTTCAAATGGTTTCTGTATCGTTCTGCGCTACACCAGCTCGCAATATTTGAAGGAAGGTCTAATCTGATTTAATGCCGCATCCATTTCAACTGTTTCTATAGCAACTAGACAGTCTGGCATGGTTTGAGGCCCTGAGAAAGTGAGAGAGACGTGGAAAAGCCTGACAGCTTTATTCACAGTTTTGATGCTTTTGCCAAAAAAAAAAAAAAACCCTTCTCTGTTCTATCAGTCTCCTCACAGTCCAAGGAGTACTTTTGCCACGCTTTGTGAACAAACAATTCCAGTGCACTGCTTTATAACCAGACAAAACGATCTGAAAAAATCCACAGATCACCCTCCATTTGAATCCACCTCGACAAACCGCTGTAAATAAATGCCATCCATCTTTTTTAAACTGAGAAAAAAATGTCACATGGTGTGATTGATGCCTCACGTTTTTATTTGTCTTCCAGTTTGCTTTCTTCGGCATGTTTTTTTACCCCTCATATTCATATAAAAGCCTTCTTTTTTTAAATATGTAGCTCTGGAAAGAGCCTTACATTGCTTTCACCGCTTAATTGATTCCCATCACATGTCCTTTCATGTGCAAAAACCCATGTCTATGTTAACATATCAAAGCTGTATCGTAAACACAAGAGATGCTTTTTTCGTTTACATTGTTCCTGTCGCTCTTAATTCAGTGGAAAGCTGTATAATGCGTCATCACAGATTTGTTTTTTTTTCATTAACATTAACCCTTTAAGGCATAAGATGGCAAATAAGTGAGTAGAATGCTCTTAACTGAACATTCTACAGCCGATGTAACAGTCACTACTGGTGATTGAAAGGAAAGGAGTTCTAGAACACTGACTTAGAATTTTGAAAAAACATTCTAAAACGCCTACTTTTCAAAAGGTTAAACAATATGCTAGCTAAATGGTATTGTGAAAAACACACAATGGCTTACAAGGGTCTTCAGCAGGGATTTTCAACTGGTTTTGATCCAGGGATCCACAACCAGACTCAAAAACATCTCAGGGACCCCCATCATACATTAAATTGCTTACCAAGGGGTGGGGGGGGGGCATTACAGTACAATACAATCACTTAGGAGATGCTCTTACCCATAGCGCCATTCAGTAATGGAGAACATCAGTGTTAATCTCAGGAATACAACAATGCAATATCACCAAGAAGACACGGAGGCCTGTAGTCAGTTTATAATGTTAAACTAACAAACAACAAGTTGCATTGTAACTTAAGACAGCACCACTAGAGAGATATTTGTAGGAGAGGGAAGGAGAGGGAGGAGCTCAGCATATAGACCTGCCCTCTCCTGGTGATGGTACAGCCAATCAGCTGCCTTCCTGTGGGGCTGGTAGCTACAGATGGCACAGGTAGACCCACCTTCATCCCAGACCACTGAGCATCTCACTAAGCTGAAAACCACTTGCATTATCTGAGTGAACTATACTGTAGGTCTTGACATGTACTGCCCATTTTTAAATTAGTACGTCTTGCCTGAACAGTAGTTACATTTACTTCATATAGTTTATAATTTACTATCAAGTGCACAGTATACATTCATTTTAGCTGTAGATATGATTATGTAACAACATTAGCAATAGCCATTACCTCATACCCTTATCTGGCTCTGCTCACACAAACTGTTAGCTATGTGGACTCAACCAAAATGCTGTTGCTGTTTTGCTTTTGGAATTTTTTTCCCATAAACTTTGTGACAATATTGAAGCAACCCAAAAATGCTAAACATTTACTACATAGCGGGGAAAAAGTGTCTGTAGGTCATATTGATTAACTGCCTATGATGGTATAGCCAGTTGAAATGGTATGATGATAGTTCTTGCAGCAAAAACTGGTCACTCAAAAATCAATCAAATATTTGAATGTGAACTTCACTGAGGACTCTACTATTTACATATTGTATCCTGCTTATGCTTTTGGTATAATTACTTTAGAGAGCTAGAAATTCTCTTTGGATGACAGCATGTTCATCTCAATGTTTTATCTCTGCAATTCACCTGGTTTACAACAGTTTCCTGGTTGTCTAATCAGTCTGAAAAGGATTTAGTCAAAAAAATATTACGGTCACCAGGAGTCACTCAAGTGCAGTTTTATTTGATTTTTTTAATCTCTGTTCATCTTATTTATTTTGCAGTGTTTTTTAACCGTGTTTTGCATGTAATGCTGTATAATGCATGTCTGCACAGTTCACTTCCCTTTCCCTTGTCTTTTGGGACACAATACTTTAAGAATTATTCAAATTAAAGTTATAAATAATTTAGAGACAGTGGTGCCTCAATATTTAAATATAATCGCAGCAGAAAACCATCTATAGTGTGCTGTTTGCCGGCGCTCATGAGTAAGGGTACTATCTTAACTCCAGCAAGTCACTGCATTCCGAAGTTAAGTGTGCATAATTTACACAATCACTAAAAACAACCGCTCGCGGCCCCTTCTCGATGACGTTTCAGTGAGCGCAAGCATTTTGGTATGTATTCTAATAAGCGTGGCTTTTCCGCCAATCGCCGCCGAGTTCAGATTCGCGGCAGCCAATGTACGTGCGGCGCTATGACTCACCATATAAGGAGAGTCAACGCCATAAAAGGAAACATTGTATCTCTTTATATGGAGGAAAGTAGATCCTGGGTTCACATATTCATCCACGCTGTCGTTGTTAATACAGGGCAGAATTGCAGTTATTTCACGCATACAATGATATAATGCATGATTGAGAACTATCAAACATGGCTGTACACTCAGCATAATTTTGAGACGGAAACAGGCGACATTTTGAAGTGTTTTGGTGGTGAACTACATGTCACCGCGGAATAATCGAAGGGGCGTTCTGTGTATTTTCCTTTTGGAGAAAGTGCAACGAGTTTTGGAAATAGAGGAGGTTGTGCTTGATTGAACCGCGGCGAAGGGGGTCCTATGGGACAGCATCACTTCTGAAACTTCTTTCACTATAGTACCTGGTTCTAAAAGGACCGGTTTCGGTTCAGTCCGAACTCGAACTAGTTGGTTTGTAAGCCTCCTTTGAGTGTTTGGTGTGAGCGCGCTTTTGTTACGATTTCCCGAACACACACACAAGCGGTCATCGGGTATCGGAGAAGACACCGTTGTCATTTGTGAATATAATGTTACCTAGCCAGGCTGGGTCAGCACCAACTGGAAACGGGTCAGCGTCCGGCACTGGTAACATAGGTCACGGATCGGGGATTGCAGGCACCGGGATTCGGCCCAGTCTGGTTAGCTCGGGGTTAAACGAAGTAGCCACTGGGTTCAGCGGTAGCCACGCCGGTGGGGCTGGTCGGTCGGGGGACGGGTCAGGGATGTTGGGGGGAAACGGAGCAGGGGTAGGTTCCAGGGGGGTGATGAGACCAGGCAACGGAGCAGGATTGACCACTCTGCAGAACACGGCGGGCGTTGTGGGCGGAATTAACACGGGAATTGGTACCCACGGCGGAGGCAGGTTTGACCCGGACAGACAGAGCGCTCCCCAGGTGTACAGTTGTTCCGAAGCCGATTCTGACTCGGGGGATGACGACGACCCCATGGGTTCAGCTGGGGACAGCAGAAGAGGAGTGAAGCGGGAGAGGCCAGAGATGGAGGCTGCAACTGCGGGGCCGGAGGTCGGTATTCCGCCTGGAGGTTATGGCGGGGTCGCTGGAGGAGTCGCTGGTGCAAAGCCGGGGAAGAAGACCCGGGGACGAGTTAAGATTAAGATGGAGTTTATCGATAATAAACTGAGGCGATACACAACTTTCAGCAAAAGAAAGACTGGCATTATGAAAAAGGTGAGTGTGTTCACCCACTTAATCTTTGCAAGTAGCATGACCAACATAAGCTAACTAACTTTAGTTAGCCTGCGGGCTGTGAAAGTTTGCCATAGTCCACGCCTGGCATGTTATCTGGATGTTAGCTAACGTTAATTATGTAAGTTATTAAATGAGCTACTTAGCTCCGTGCAGCTAGAGAGAAACTTCCATCTCGAAAGCTGACATTACCAGAATAACAGCAGTAAAGCTGCACAGGAAGCTATTTTCATTAGCTAAACTCGCAGTCTGCTAATTTTAGTGCTCGCGATTGTTGTGTATCTTGCTCGCTAACCTCCACTATCGATGCAGCCAGAGTAGATAACGCTGGTTTTCAAATGACAACAGCCCAGATAGCTAGTGCTTTGCCACCACAACAGCATACCAGAATCGGTCTGCGAGGAGAAGTCTGCGCTCATAAATTGGAGAGGATTACATTACTTATGTAGGCTACTCACGTGTAAACGAGCACTAGCTAACCGAGTGGCTATTTTTAAGCTGCCAACTGTCAACATTTGTTAATTGAACTTCTATAGCCAACTGTCGTCAAAAACTGAAGCAAGAATCCTTAGCTACGTGTGTAGATAACTTTGTCGCGACAAGCTGCAAGACGAATGCTTTTTATCAACGTGTGATGTTTATCAACTTGTGCGGGTTGGCTAGCGTGTTGTTGCTACTGCTAGCTGACTTGAGTGGCACCTCCACCACGCTGTCGCCAAGCAAGTGGAAGCCACTACTACCATGACTGATAGTCTGCTGCCCAAAATAGTAAAGAGCAATCCGCGTACCACATTTCACCCCGGCCCGAAACACGGCCTCAGCACTGTCACTGTTTATATTTGCAGTCCGTTCAACTGCACATGTTCAAGATCAGGTGATGTGCCAGCGATCTCTGCACGACCAGGACAGGTCGAGATAAACCCCCACCTATAGAGTATGCGCGTCGGGCCTCGGGGTCAGATGCTGCAGTTGGTCTAATACAAAATGGTTTCATCAAAGAGAACGATGGGCCTAGTCTGTTGATGTAATAGAAACGGCTTCAGGGAATTCTGTGTGGTTAAGAAGGTATACTTATCTGCTGTTATACTAAAAAGCAAAGCATCTGCTTTTTCTCAACTTTACTGTGCAGGAATAATGAATTCTATCTGGAACGATGTACATCCTGGATTTCAGTACAAAGTTAAATCCACAAAGGCTGGCGCCTTTCATTTCTGCCAGTGTTTTGTTCTTTCTTGCGTGTTGAATGCACGCCGTGTCTCATTCCATCCTGAGCAGGTCTTTGTGTCCATTTTGGCCTAATTAAGCCCCTTGTAAAAAAAAAAAAAAAAAAAACTGAACAGGCCATTTTTAGAGGTGTTACTTTAGGTGGTGTTATAATTTATGCTTTGGATTGGCTTTTCAGGCTCAGTGATACCAGATCTAACTCGTATGGACCACCACGCTCAACACAAAACTTGCAAACGCTGAGAACGAAAAGCACTGGCTGTGCGAAAGTGTGCCGAGACGAGGTCTGCATCCTGTTAGCCGCAGCGCACGTTTACAGTGCTTTGAAAGCTCAGATTCATCTGTCTTCCTAAGCGCATTGTGCGCAGCTCACAGAAGGTTTGCCGCGCTCCGAAATCTCGGAGACAAAGACAAAAAGCCCCGGTTCCCCCGACGCTGAGGCCTCCTCGGTTTTAGGGGTGCATCAGCAGCCAGGGCTGTGATGCTAACAGCACACAGTACCGTGCGTTTGGAAAGCATGGTGGGTGGGGGGATGTCGACGTGAAGCTGAACGCTATTTCCATGGACACCCTGGGGGTTTTACCTGCGGCTGAAGGTGTGCCAGGTGAGCTGCAGAAGTGGATCCCCCCAGCCGTGCCTCTGCAGACACACAGAGCACGGCGAGTTCTTCTATAAATCTTTAAAAAAACGGGCCGCCGGTTTAGACCCAAGACACCAGCTGACTGCGGGCTGACTGTGTGATCGACTGCTTTCACTGATCAAATAAAAGTGCTGACTAATGATCAAAGCTGGCAGCGCTCCAGGACCAAGGGTTGCAGATACCTTTGCTCAAGCCTTGCAGTCAGAGCCAGTGCTACCCTACCGCTGCCCATGTCTGTACCCTCTGTTGTACTCAGAAGCTTTCCTGAGGTCAGTTTCCCCATTCTGACTGTACCTCCAAAGAGTTTGTGTAGAAAGGTGCCAACTGGTCTAGGATTAGTGCTTCATCATTGTTTCTATGTCCACATGCTAGGGAAGTGGAAACTGATGTGGAGAAACTTGTGGGATAAATCTCCACCACCATCTTTGTTTCAGTTTCTTTAAAAAAATGGAAGAAAATAAACCATCTTAAGAAAAGGTTTGGGGGTAGTTTTTTATGTTGTTAATAAGCCAAACCTTTCAGTAAGGGATCACCCAGTCAGTGTAAAGGTTTAATTAAATGTGTTTAATTTGGTGCGCGGGTGTTCTCTTTGATAATGTTTGAATAATGGAGTTGGGTGATTTGGTGCACGGGTGTTCTCTTGGATAATGTTTGAATAATGGAGTTGGGTAATTTGGTGCGCGGGTGTTCTCTTGGATAATATTTGAATAATGGAGTTGGGTAATTTGGTGCGCGGGTGTTCTCTTGGATAATGTTTAAATAATGGAGTTGGGTGATTTGGTGCGCGGGTGTTCTCTTTGATAATATTTGAATAATGGAGTTGGGTAATTTGGTGCGCGGGTGTTCTCTTGGATAATATTTAAATAATGGAGTTGGGTGATTTGGTGTCTTGGATAAGTTAATATGGTGGGTGATTGTGCGGTTCTCTTGGATAATATTTGAATAATGGAGTTGGGTAATTTGGTGCGCGGGTGTTCTCTTTGGTAATATTTGAATAATGGAGTTGGGTGATTTGGTGTGCGGGTGTGCTCTAGGCCCTGCTCTAGTCTGCTTTGTGAAGAGGCAGTTTTCTGAACTGTGTCCAGAAAGGGCCTCCTGGCCCGGCTGGGCCAAGCTGAGCGATGCTGGTGATAGATAGCGGCCTGGTTCTGATTACCGTAACGTGAGGGATCTCGGCTCCCGGGGCCTTCGGCACTGAACCAGTAGCTGTGGGTCTCAGGCAGGCCGGTCTGTCTCCCATTAAAGCAGAATCTGCAGCGCCGTAATCTGCAAACAAATGCACACACATGCATGCACGCACGCACACACGCATGCACACGCATGCATGCATACAGGCGTACGCACAAATTCACACATGCGTGCACACAGACACACATACATACACAAACTCGCACGTGCACACAATGCAAATACACACATGCACACGCGTATGCACGCACACATACATATGCAAACCCTCTTCCACAAGGGAACAGAAACACGCACACACATTGAAATTACAATAAATGAGCACCAGGAAAATGTAGCTAAGTGAAATTCTGAAAACTAGGAACTGGTGACACGTGCTTTGCTTCTGATTGACTTTTGTACATGAGCTGAATAATGGATTATTGGATTATGGCAGACCAATTATGCGTATATGTATATTAGTTACATAAGTGGGCTTATATGTTTAAGTCATTAGGGCTGTTTTTATTCATATCTGTCTGTGATGAAAGACTTTCCTGGCGTTGCCTGGTCTGTCATCCGTTATGTGCAAGTCAGAAGACGGTCTCATTTCAAAACCACCTGAAATGTGGAAGTAATAAAAATTCATCATTTGACTGCTGCATAGATGCAACAAAGCATCATTCTATTTCGTTCTGAGCTGTGTTAACCCTAGCAAAGGGTGTGGTCTGTCCCGCCTCTTTCCCAGAAGTTTAACCCCAGTGCTGCAGTGTTGTTTTCGCGTACTGTGTTGGGACCGGTCTCAAAAATTGCCCTGTGGGTGTTGTGTATTTTCCCGGTAGAAAACGAAAAGGAAAAACCTCTTGTGAATCACGTATGACAAGCCTATTTGGCCCCGATCCCAGGTAAACAAAAAGTATTTCATGCATGAGTGATGGTCACCAGAGCTGATCCGGGGGGAATTCAGGTAATGCGGTCAAGAGTTCTGCAGGAAAGAGAAACTGGGAACAAAGAACAAAACAAAATTACCAGGATATACTAGATAATCAAGGTCTGTATGAGTGTTATAAAGCGCTTTATCTGTAAAAGCGTGTGTTTGTGTGTGTTTTAGCTCATCAGTACAAAAGTAAAAGTTTTAAACCATATTTTTGAACATTGCACCTGTGAAAGGCTTCAGATTACTGGTCGCTCGAGCTGAATTTTCACGAAGGTACCCAGAATGCTTCAGTCCATCGGAAGATCGTTGTCCTCAGAATCTCAGCCAGCCAAACCTCTGCATCTCCCTGCTTCATTTTGGGGGCCCCTGGATGTGGGGGGGGGGGGGGGGGGGGGGACTTGGCGAGGTTGGCGGGATTCCGTTTCCAGTATTTTCTTTGCGGCCGCGCGGTCAGTTTCCCTGCGCTAACCGCCGGGGTGAACCGGACCCCAGTGGCTGATGGGACAGGAAGTGAGGCGATCGTGGACCCTCCTAGCCGTTTTATGAGTGGCTGTTCCTGGCCTCTGTGTCCACTCCTTTCTCGTTATTCAGCTCTTGTGTTTTTATTGCAGGGGTACCGCTTAGCTAGTCCCCACAGTGCTGACCCCCGTATCGAGAGTGATGCAGGCTGTCTCTTAGTGCAGCGATGCACCATTTCTCTTTGCTGTAAGAGTCTGAGATGAGCGGTGTGGTCAGCTGTGGGGGTGGGGAGTGGGTGGGGAGGGGGTGTACATGTGACTACCCTTCAGCAATGGTTCATCAGTCATCTTAAAGATTCATCTCTCAGGGGTCAGTACCTCTGTCTGTCATATGACACGGTTCTTTTTTCCCCTGCTAAAATGCTTTCAGAGAAGAGAGGGAGAGAGGAGAATTGGGCACACATGTGTGCCCTGAGGTCAGGAAGATCCCAGGATTAGCATCTGCGGACCGAGGATGAGGATGGTCTGAAGGTGGTCACGCGGAAGGGCGAGTTCGCTGGAAAGTTCTCTTTTTGTCATCGTGAAGATAAAGGAGGGTATCGGTGACATTTATCGTTCTTCTTTCTTCCTCTTCTGCCTTCCTCTTCCTCTGTTCTTCCTGCGAAGTCGGTGTGACGTGACATCACGTCCTGCTTCAGGGAGTTTCCCGCTCGGCCCCGGGGTCCCACTGCGCACTCTGGTCTTCATTCCTTCTGTTAATTGCAACCGCTGAACAGTAACGAGCTGTTAATTGCTCTTAATTGGACACTCAACGTCAGCCGAAGGACTGTTTCTCTCTCCTGGCCACATTATGTCAGAAATGGCCATAATTCACATTCGCTGCCAAGTTCTTTTAATCAGAGCAGCTGATGCGTTCATTTTCTGCAATGTGCTGAATCGCTAATTATGACTTTGGAATGAGGTCATGTTTTTAATCACTTTAATGATGAACTGACAGGTGAAACCACTGGGGCCCTACCTGCTGAAGATGTGGACACCTGGCCACCCAAACGAAATGAAACTAAACTATGAAAAATGAGGAGTTTGGTGACATGGAAATGGATATGAGCCAAACTTGCATTACACTCTGAGAAAGACACTGTGGAAATGCATCAGCTGAATAAATAAGGGACACCCCTTGGTCTGGGGCTGTTTTTCATGGTTTGGGGTAGACCCCTTAGTTCGCGTGTTAGTGTCTGCCGTGTAGCCTAATCCTCTTAATTTAGTGGCGGTTGTCTGGGATCAGGAAGCATCGGGAATGACTTGCGTAATTTTTTTGTTGTTGTTATTGCTATTTCCTACATGGTATCCTTTTATACAGCTGGATGTATACTGATGCAATTTAGGTAAGGATCTGGCTCAAGGGTACAACTGCAGTGTACTGCCTGGGAAGCAAGCACTTGGGAAGGTGAGGTTACAGATTGTGAAGGCTGGTTTCCCTGTAATCTGGTTGGTTCTGATTCTGAATGTGTGTGGCAGTGTAGCGCACTAATGAGGGAATGGGGCTTGCAGGTTTGATTCCCAGGTGGGGCATTGCCCCTGTACCCTTGAGTTAGGTGCTTAACTGGCATTTCTTTAATAAAAAGCCCAGCTGTATAGTGACTCATTTAGTCCTGTATTAAGTAAACGAAAATCAGTGTTTTAAGTGGTTTGCATAAGAGCATCCGGTAAATGCCTGTGTGTCTGCACTGGAATGGAATTCCCTGCCCCCGGATTGGCCCAGACGGCTCCTGAGGCGATATGAGAAACACTCCACTCTACTACGTTTTTTTTTACACCGTGCTGTTTAACACATTTTCACCTGCGTCACCCCTGGCACCGGCGTTCACCTGCGCTGCCCCTGGCACTGGCGTTCACCTGCGCTACCCCTGGCACTCGCGCCAGTCTGCCAGGCTGCCTCGGCCTTTAAGGGTCCCGGCAGCACGTGGCGGGCATTGGCGGTCGAGCGGATCTGACCGATGCGTCGCGGTCGCCGCTCTCCGCTCGCCGTCGCCGCTGCGGACTCTGGAAGCGTCGTTTCTCCCGCCGTCGCCCGGGGGACACCTGCGCGAGCGTGGCAATAGGCCGCTCGGGAGAGGGAGGCGGCTCTAAGAGCAAACAGACGCTATCCCCTTCACTTTAGTGCTTGTTTGCTCTGCGTATTTGTTTAACCTGCGTGTGTGTGTGTGTGTGTGTGTGTGTGTGTGTGTGTGTGTGTGTGTGTGTGTGTGTGTGTGTGCACTGTCCAGAGCTGAGAGGCCGGGCTGACTGTAAGGGGTGGGGCAGGGCATGTGGGCTGCAGACTGTGCTGTGGGGGGGGGGGCTGCTGCAGGGACGGGACCAGCATAGTGGAGCTGGTGAATGTGTTCACGCACAGTTGCTTGAGGATGTGCGCTCTGTGCACACACACACACACACACACACACACACACACTATAATGCGCATTATTTATCGCATTGGATTGCGCTGGATTGGCGCATGCTCTCATGCAGGCTGACCTGCGCAGCTCGCATTTGTTTTGGCATGTTTGTCCATTTATGCAGCTGCTTCCTTTACTGCAGCAATTCAGCTTAAGCACTTTGTGCAGGGCTACAGCTGTGCCCCACCTGGGGTAGTCCAGTCCCCTAATCACATATACACACACACACGCACGCACGCACGCATGCACGCACACACACACACAGACATAGTCAGACACACACACACACAGACACAGTCAGACACGCAGCACACACAGCACGCAGGCTACAGCGACCCCACCCAGCCAGTCCACTAACACATAACACACACAACACACACATCAACACAAACACACAGACACAGTCAGACACACACACACAGACACAGTCAGACACACATACACACACGCACAGTCAGACACACAGTCAGACACACACACACACACACACACAGACACAGTCAGACACACACACACACGCACATACACAGACACACACAGACACAGTCAGACACACACACACACACACACACTGATTCATGCCAGACCACAGCAGTGGCAGCGGCTCACAGCTCACCGTTGAGATTCATGTCTCGTGGGCGTCGCTATGGAGCAGCGCAGTCACAGCTAATGGAACGCTGAGCTCTATTTGGCCTTTCTGTCCTCCGCTGGAACTTTTTAAAATCTCAGTTTAATTAGTTTAATAATCTCGTTAAACTCTGGAGGGTTCACAGGAGGCATGGAGGCATTTTACAAAAATGTTAGTCATCTTTGCACTCAACGCCAGCTTTCTCAGGCTCTGGTTATGTCTGTGGCTCACCAAGGACCCGGCCTGTATTCCTCTGTGATGCGATCAAAAAGCGCCTCCCCTGTGATCCAATCAAAAAGCGCCATTACCTGCAGGCCCAACTCTGTTCGTATCTGAGACATTCTGGGTAAAATGCGGAAGTGATCGTGCCACCGTAACGATCGCCCTCAGCCTATGAGCAAAGCTCCGTGTTTCTCAACTAAAATAAACACCACGCTGGTAATCTAAGCAAACTCTTCGGATGATGATGTTGGCTAGCTGATAAAGCCCTGAACTGTGGCTTGTGAAAAACAGAACTGGTTCTGTGGAAGTGGTTTGAGTCTTAGATCAAGCCTGATGTCATCTTAAAGGACACCAGAACATGCCGCAAAAATGGCGAAATGGCGGTGCCGTTTCCTTGGAAGAAAGTTTTGTGTTCTTAGAGCAGAGCGCACGCTCGAGCGTAGCTTTTCCAGTGGTTGATACCCATTTACCTATGCAGGGAACCATAGATAACTCTACAAACAATTCCTTCCGACAGCTTTGCCTAAACACTCTTAGGGAAATGCGGTGCATGATGGGACGGACGCTCGCCGGCGTGTCCCGGCGTTCTCGCGGGGCCCGCCGGTCCTACACGGCGCCGCGCTTTGGAGACGGAGCCGGCTGCAGAACGCTGGCTGCCGGCGGCGATGAGTCTGTGTTGTTGTGTCACCTCGCCGCTCAGGTCTTAAAGAGGAAACACAAGCTCATGGGAAACGGTGTTTTTTTTTTCCGAAGCGCGCCATTCAGAATGACCTGGTTTTTTTTTTTTTGCGTTCATTAATAAGACGGCTAGGGCGAGAAGGGCACGCGCCTTTGCAGAGCGCGCTATCGCTGAGCTCCATCGTGTCATCGGCCAAGCCTCCACGCAATAGTTAGCCCCGATGGCGGTTTTGCTAACATCTTAAGAACAAGGCTTTCTGGGACGTAGCTGACCTCCGTGATTGCCGGCCGCAGAGCGATGGGCGGTGGGCGGTTCGTCGTGTTGCTTGCGGCCAACCCGAGTGACATATTCTGCCAGTTGCCACGCCAACGCACATCACTCCCACGCAAAGATGATGTGTGTCTAAGCAACCACAGGTTTCCTTCCTCTGAAATGGTCTCGGAGAGCTCTCTCGCCAGTTTTGCGTGCGTGAGTGTGCGAGTGTGCGCGTGTGCATGTGTGCTTGTGTGCGTACGTGCATGTGCGCGTGCGTGTGTGTGTGTGCTTGCTTGTGTGTGTGTTTGGGTGTGTGTGTGTGTGTGTAAGTGTGCATATGTGTGTGAGACATCTTGCTGAGTTGGTGTACAGCAGTAGCCGAGGGCATCCCTCTGTCTGAGGTTTGACTCTGCAGCTTTTGCCTCTCCGGCACGTTAGTTGCTTGGTGACCATTTTTAGGGACCCAGCAGTTACTAAAATCCATGCAGTTCATCACTGCTCAGGCTCGCTTTTTTTTTGACATTTGTTTTTTTTGCTTTCATGTTGAACACAGTTTCCTCAGTTCTAAGAATATGATTATGAACCTTCTGCTTTTAAAATCTGGTATGCCTTTTCTCCTGTGTCTTCAGAAACCCCCCTCCCTTCCCCCCCCCTTCATAGTAGATGTTAGACCAGGATAGTGTTCTTTGTTCTCGGCTAGAAATAGCTTTACAAAATAAGTAATTGTACCTTACTGAACCCGTGTTCAGCAGTTGTCTACGATCATGAAAATGCACTTTTTGTACGTCGCTTTGGATAAATAGCTTGAGGACGGAGTGTGGCGCAGTGGGTAAGGAACTGCGCTTGTAACCGAAAGGTCGTAGGTTCGAATCCCGGGTAAGGACACTGCCGTTGTACCCTTGAGCAAGGTACTTAACCTGCATTGCTTCAGTATATATCCAGCTGTATAAATGGATACAATGTAAAGTGCTATGTAAAAAGTTGTGTAAGTCGCTCTGGATAAGAGCGTCTGCTAAATGCCTGTAATGTAATGTAATGTAAAAGCGTCTGCTAAATGAATGTAATGTAATAGTACTGTAAGGTCATGAGCACCTTGGTTAGGAGCGAGACTCAACAACCCTGTGGCGGTTGTTCAGAATCCGTGTTGAGCCTGAACACGGGTTCGTGTTTGTGGAGCAGGAGGGAGGGCTGCGTTTCCAACGCGAGGGACAGAATGCATAATGCCGGTCTGTCCAAAACCAACAAACAAGAGCTCCCTGGAGGACTGCTGTTGCCTCTCGTTACATCAGCGCGGAGGAATTCCGCCCTACCATAGATACTTTAGAGCCACCAGATCCTCGGCTTTGTGCTCTGGACTCCTGAAGCTCTACTCTCCCTCCGCGCCTTTGCCGAAACATTCCGAGCCAAGCGTCTGGGAGTCTAAGCGATCTGTGTCTGACCTCTTATTCCAAAGGCTCGCTGGTGGAATTGATGGAATGAATTAATTCCCCCCCCCCCCCCCCCCAATTCTCCATCCTGATCCCCATTCCTCTCTTCCACGTCTTCCCCCCTCTATCTACCCTATACCTCCCCCCCCAAAAAAAAATAAATGCTTCCTCTACTGTTCCCTCCCGCATGCTAATTAGTGACAAAAGGTTACGTAACACTGGGGTGTTATGGTCCGCCCATTACACTCCTTTATCTGGGGTGTTGGTGATTTACGAGTCTCTGTTTGCACTCATTGTAAGTTGCTCTGGATAAAACAGGAATATCAAGTAATTTTTTTAGTAACTGCTTTTATAGAAATTCGGTAACAATTACGACTGGTTACTGTTTGTGCTAATATTCAGGATGGAATTCCTGTTTTGTTTGTATGTGTAGTTTTCAGTTAGCTCGCCTGTTCTGTTGAAAAGGGTTTCTGAAGTTCACCAGCATGCGAAGAGTTAAGGTATATGAAATGCTCGTTTGAGCGAGGGGTGCTAACGATGCTCCGGCTGGCTAGTTTACCTCTGCGCCTGTCCGTTTCTCTTCCGCTGACAGTGTCCTCCTCCGTCTTCCTCACTGCTCGTGCTCTCAGGGGCATTTCGCGAAGCAGCGCTCACGCAGAACCATCTTTTGCTTAACAAATGACTCCCATAAAACCAGAAGCTTCACGAGCGCGGCTTATAAACTGTTCCCTGTGCAGCCGTGTGCTCTTACTGCCGTCCAATCCCAGAACTGGTTCAGCGGTGAGTGAAAGAAGTCTGTTTAGGCCACCTCTGGACGAAAGCCATGGTAATGCATCGGCTACAGTGGAGTCTAATGGTTAGTGTTCGGGTTAGGGTTTGGGTTAGGGGTTGGGTTAGGGTTCGGGTTAGGGGTTGGGTTAGGGGTTAGAGAGCTCAGAAGTTGCGGTTTTTCTGATTTCCTTTCAGTCAGCAGCCAGTTTAGGCCGTGGAAGCAAGGCGTGCTGACTTTTTAGCCGATCGGTGACTCAAATGAAGCACTTCAATGCAGGAACATGTCAAACACCCACAGACACAGCGGCCCTCCATGATTTGAGTTTGAGATCCCTGCTCTATGCCATACAGGCTTTATTGACTGTATTAGCCCAACACTAGTGTTATTGACTTTGCCGTGGTGGTTTTTTTTCTTGTTTTTTTTGGGTGGGGGAGGGTGGTAGAAAGCGTACGGTGAATAGCCCACATTAGGAGGGGACTGGTAACCCTTTGTCCCTGTGCTGGACTGTATATATTACTGTATCTATATGTTTATTGTGATTATTTGGCGAGCCCTCTCTAACCCCCCCGTCCCCCCCCGCAGGCGTACGAGCTCTCCACGCTGACGGGCACGCAGGTGCTGCTGCTGGTGGCCAGCGAGACGGGGCACGTGTACACCTTCGCCACGCGCAAGCTGCAGCCCATGATCACCAGCGAGACGGGCAAGGCCCTGATCCAGACCTGCCTGAACTCGCCCGACTCGCCGCCGCGCTCCGACCCCTCCACCGACCAGCGCATGAGCGCCACCGGCTTCGAGGAGACCGACCTCACCTACCAGGTGTCCGAGTCCGACAGCTGCGGGGAGGCCAAGGTGAGCGCGCCTCGCTTCCTGTCGCCCTCGACCTCGTCGCGCCTTCCTCTGCTGACGTCACTTCCTGTTACTGTTGCCTTGCCCTGCTGTCCTGGCTTACATAAATTCTTGTTACTGTGGTGCCTTCCTGGCCTACATCGCTTCCTGTTACTATCGTTTCCTGTTACGTTCGTATAGCTTTAGGTGGAAAGTGTGAGCATATGGCTGCATTTTGTCACACTCGCAATGCAGAGTCATGGCAGTATAGCCAAGCTGTGCCAAAACTGGAAATGTGTATTTTATTTTTGAGGGGGGGTGGTGGGTTGAAAATTATTTTGGCACCAAAATGTATTAGTTACAACACAATTTTGGAGAGTGCTCAAAGCAATGAGTGGTTGTTGGAGTGTGGATAAAAGAATTCTGAAAAGAAAAATCCTCTCACCTTCCAGTGTGAAGAAATGTCACCTTAATAATGGCGTTGTTGAGATTTTGGGCTATTGCACTGCGGCAACTTTGTCCAGATGTAGGCTAACCCGAGCTGGCCACAAAGCGAGATGGTACCTGCTGGAGATTTGAGGACACACTGACTCCCCCCACCCCCCCTCCCCCCCTCATAATTAAGGGGATTTTCATAATGAAATGTCAATTTGCAGCATTCCTTATCGTGAGTGACAGCGCCTTGTGACTCCTGTCAGATGTGCGCAGTAAATATAGCAGCACAAATGATGTCACCGTGGCACAATGTCGGCTGTGCAGCGTTATGGACAGACCTGGGTTGAAAACGCATTTGAAACACTCGGTGAGCTTTCTCCTGTAGCAGATCTTGCCGAGAATTCTCAACCTTGTTAATGTTGCTACCCGGGCAACTGATTGATTGACGGCTCTGTGCCGAAACCCCGCCCACCTGGTTTCCCGAGGGGAAAGAACGAAAGGCGCTATAAAAAAGTCTTTTAAAAAAGTGTCTGAAAATCTGCAGGGTTTTTTTTTCTAACCTACCTCAAAGGGGGTTAAATTATTTCAGGTGTCTGTTTGACCCAGATCAGGTCCTGCGCCCCAGAACATGTATAACACAGCTCCTCCTGCCGCCTCGTCTCTTCAGACTGCAGGGCTGAATGTGTGGAATCAGCCAGCTGAATTTCATCCCCCCTTTTCTCACTCATTATTAGGGTTCATACGCTTGCGATGCTCTCTTGGACGAGGCTGTAAAATAAACTGGTGCTAATATGCTAATTACAGTCATGTATAATGAGCAGGGTTTTTTGCTTCTTAATTTGCTCAGTGGAAGTGTTACCCTGGACTGATCAAAGGGAATGAAAGGGGTGAGGAAGTTTTGAGCTGAATCTGGGGCTGCTGTCTGTTTTTGTTTTAACCGTGTGTTTTGTGTTGGGGTTGAACGTCGCCTGTGCCGTTTGCCGTTTTGCTGTTGTCATAGTTTGGTACAAGCATCTGGTGCCATGTTGGATGGACCTGCTTGGATATTCTCTTTGTATGATAGTGATGTTTTTGTGTGCGCGCGGGTGAGAGTGTGTGTTTGCGTGTGTGCGTGTGTGTGTTTGCGTGTGTGTGTGTGTGTGTGTGTGTGTGTGCGGGTGAGAGTGTGTCTGCGTGCGTGTGTGTGCGTGCGTGCGTGTGTGTGTGTGTGTGCATGACAGACGCATCGTTTTCCATTGTAGGTAAATGGGCTGCTGGCTGCTCGTTGTGTGTCGATATGCCTCTCTTCTCATTGGTGGGTGAGTGTGGGCGTGTGTGTTCTTGTGGGAAATATTTTGGAATCCAGTCCCTTTGGGCTTTGTTTCTTGCGATCGCCCCCCTCTGGCCCCGCCCATCCAGGCCCAGCTCCGCCCTCACTCGGGGGTTCGGCTCGAGCCCACGCAGAGGTTACCCCGCCTCGTCGCCCGAAACACGGCGGCATTAGCGCCGTCCGCCCAATCGGCTTGCCCGAGAAAAACACAGGGTGTCGCGGAAAGCGGGCGCCGTCTCTCTCACCTTTAACTCAACTTGGCGAAACGGGTTTGCGAGCGCTCGTTTCTCGACACACCGCCCCCGATCGGCTGCGTGCCCCCGCACGCTGTCGCGCCCCACCCCCCCCTCCCCAAACACCCCCACCCCCACCCCCCCGTGGTCGTGCTCCGGCGTGCCCCCTCTCATTGATGAAAGTTTGATTGTGCCACCGTGCCCATATATAGTCTGGTTTCCCTGCCTGCTCTCTTGGCAGCGCTCGCGCACATTCCTTATAAGCTGCAGCTGTCTCCCGCTTTGGAAGCCGCTGACTTTTTTTTTTCTTATTTAGTAATGTGGGGGGGGGGGGGTTGGGAGAGGGGAGGAGAGTGTGTAAGTTACGGAAGGGGAGGGTTGGAGAGTGCTTGAGCTCGGCAAATGGGGTGGGGGGCGGGCGGAGGACAGTTTGCGACCGGTGTGTGTGTGTATGTGTGTAAGTTTTGGGGCGGGGGGGGGGTAAATCGGGGAAGGTGGGGTGTAAGTTTTGGCCAGGTGCCATGGCTCCTAGGCTGGGGCTTGTTCGAGGGTAGTGCTGGTTGGTCAAAGGGTGGGGTTTGGTTTTAATGGGGTGTTGGTTTGAGGGGGTGGGGTTGGTTAAGAGTGGGGTTGGTTGGTGGGTATCAGAGAGGGTAAATGGAACCCTTTGCCATTTGAAAACCATTCTCGGTGGACTGAATCTATTCTCCCAGCACTGACTCCTGGAGCTCCTCACTGGAGCTTGCTCCTTACGTAAGGAGTGGGAGTATTTCAGTCCTCTGTCATTATTCTTTCTTTTTTTTAAGAAAAGAAATAACAGAATGTCACACAGTGGGCATAGCAGAAGGGGGAGTAATGAAGTTGACGGTACAAAAAGCTCCAAGCGGTCCTAATGGAGCACAGGTTCTGGTTCTGGTTCAGGTTCTGGCAGGATGCACACATGGGCTACATTAATATTAGGCTTTTAGGAGATGTGTTTATCCCGAGCTCTATCCTGAGTGGGGCGTGTGGCGGTAGCTGAAACGGGCCTGTATTTGCCCCCATGCGGGGCAGTAACATTGTTTTACTGCCCTTAGGCCTTTACGCCTTTCGGGGCTGGGTGTTGGAAGCCTCTCTTCCCCCTTTGGTGTTTTTGGGCGGGTCTGTGTGTGCCAGCCCCAGGGTGTGGTTATGGGCTCTAACACAGACACAGGGGCTCTTTGCGAAAACAGCTGGAGGAGGGGGCTCTGGATCACAGCATCTGCTAAAATGTAATGTAAATACATGTCTTTAATTGCAGTATCGAAAGTGGGTATAATCTTACCTCTTAGCCCATATATTGTGACGGGTTGTAATAGCTGGATAATATGTTTCCATGCCGACGCTCACATAGCCGTTGTCATGTGCTGCATGGACTCCTGATGGAGGGGAGGGGCTTGCTGGTGTCCCGGGGGGTCATGTGCGCCGTTTGAAGTGGCCTCTCCGCATGTGGGGAGGGACACGCGCGCCGTCCGTGAGATAAAGCGCGTGTCGCCGTCTCCGTTTGTCTCCAGAATTCTGCTCGTGATTTAACATCCCACAGTGATTCATTTTGTCTTATTTATTTGTTTATTTATTTATTTATTTTGGAAGAAATACAAATGTTTCTTGTCATTGTAATTGGGGTTTTTTTTCTCAGAAGAATTTTGGGAATGTTTCTGACCCTAGCCCGGCCCAGGGAAAAGCCCTTGAGTCTGAACCTCTGGACTCGCGCAGACCTCCTCTGTCGCGTTTATTCGCCACGTTTGCGGCTGAAAGACTCGGCCGCGTTCAGAGGCGTTAGTGTTGATTTGGCTTCAGCGCTTCTCTAGTCTGTTTCAGTGACGTGACTCTCTCTCCCTGCGCTTAAAAACCCGAGCGTGGAGGCCGCGCGCTCTTATCCCTGTTTATAAAACTTTGGCTGGTCTGGCGACCGCTCGAGGGAAGCCACGTATGAGCCGCGTTATTTTATTAGCGGCTGCCGCCCGAGGTCCTCTTTCTGCTTTCCGGAAAATGTGTACCGTAGCTTTAAATCCTCCGGGAAGGGAGGGGGAGGGGGAGGGGGAGGAGCCTGGGGGTGACAAGTGAGTGTCATTGAGATAATGGAAGGTAAATGCACTGAGATATTCGCCCTTATCGCAGCAGTGCTTTTAAATAGCTGGAGAGTGAGAGAGAGGCACACGCAGAAGACAGTTACAGATGGTGTCGGGTTAAGAGAGAAAAACCCGGCCTCGTCTCGTCATAAGGAGGCTGTCCAGTCGAGAAAGCGTTTCACACTAGACCCAATTATAAGGGTCTGTATTTCTGCAGAAAGAGCACGGCAGACTAAAAAGTCAACACTGTATTAAAAAATAAAACATTATTTATGGCGATGTGTGTGTGTGTGCGCACATGTGTGCGCGTGTATATTTGTGTGCTTGTGCCTGTGTGTGTGTCCACACCAAGGACACCCACCTCATTAGACAGACAAGTAAAGTTTCCCACCGTCCAGTTGCATATTTCCCATCTTGCTTTTGGGTCGGGGCCTGTAGGAGAGGCTAGGTCCCGGCCTGTGACAAACCGGCGTCTGGCTCACACCGCTACTTGGCTAGCCTTTATCGGGTGGAAAATAGCTGCAGTGTCGAATAGGACACAATATATAGCTTTATATACCCTGTAAAATAAAATATAAGGAGCAATATGGATAAAAATGCTCTTTTCCTTCCGTGGAAAGAGTGAGGAGGAGAAAAGAGATGGAGGGAGACAGAGTGAAAGATTTATATTTTTTTGTCAAACTTTTATTTCACCACCGGGGCGTAGAAGTGCTTTTTACGAGTGAGAACGAATAAAAAAGAGATGGAGGTAGACACAGAGGAGAGAGAGGGAAGTGGAGGGATAAAGAGCATGAAAGAGTGGAAAAAGATTGGGGGGGGGGAGTGGGGTACGTAGAAGGGGCTGTGTGGGAGAGGTCCTCTGGAGTGACAGGGACAGGGCTCCCGAATTGGGCTGCCCTGCCTTATTTAGCTGTCCCAAACGCGGCTGTGAATTCCATATGGCAGGCCGGGTGTCAGGACTGGAGACGGGGGCCGCCAAATGGGAGATTAGGGATTTGGGGGGAGGGGGGGCACAATGGAAACCTCTACCTGGGACAGTAGAGCAGGGGGAGGGGCAGTTAGAGCCACTGCTGTGTCCTGTGTGGGACCAGGGTGTGGGACCAGTGTGAGGTCAGTGTGGAATCTGTATTGGGATCTGTGTTGTTGGACTGGTGGTTTACTTCTGTAGTGATGAGAACTGGTATTTTCTCTGCCAGTAAAAACAAAAGGAAATTAAATTACAAACAATTTTTTTAATTCTGATATAATACATATAAACCTTTACACACAAAGTGTATTTGGATTTGAATTTGGAGCTGAATTTAGACATTTGAATTTGAACATGCAGTAGGTCAGGGGCTGTCTGAGGAGCTGTCTGTTAGTGCGATACCATATCTCCTCCTTTAGGTCATAATAAACACTAAAACTGGGGGGGTCAGATAGGAGGGGCCTGGGGGGTCAGATAGGAGAGGCTCTGGGGGGGGGGGCGGGATGATAGGGGGTCAGAGGTCAGGGGTGACAGGATGCAGATGTCTGATGCAGGACTGCTACACGCTGATGTTAGTGGCGGGGTGTTTTAGTAATCAGACTAAGAAAGAGAGAGAGATGGGCTAACTATATAAGCTGTGGTTTAAGGAAATTATGTTTCATCTGAATTTAATGTAATTGATAGCTCCATGCCAGCACAGCATTCTTGAGTCTGAGTTTTGAGTTTGACAGAGAGGGTAGAGTATTTTTGCGTGTTTCTTGAACAGATGTCTTATGATTTCCTTGAAAACGCAGAACAAATTCCTTTCAAGGACAATGAGCCTGTTGCATGATGGGAAGGGTCGGACAGGAAGTGCATGCAAACAGCTGCCCATCGGGCATGCGCATACCGCCGGTGGCTATCTGTAGGTCCCGACAGGTCCATTCAAAGCCTTCGCATTTTACAACCTGGGACACAATTGGTGTGAAGTGCCCTCCAGAAATATAAAACAGATCTGTTGATTGGTTGGAAGCCCGCAGGAGGAAGAACCAAGCCTGACTGTCTTAATAACAGTTGGCCTCCACACGTTTTCGCCAGAGGATAAGCTGTCTTATGACTGCAGCCACAGATTCTCACTGACACACCAGATGCTCAACTCTGTGGTCTTAACATGGAAAGTTCTGTCTCTCCGCCACTGAAGCTGAAACATTCCGGTTGGATGAACCGTGACCGAGTGCAGTGCTGTGTGAAAGTTCTGTGCTGTCATAATACAGAAAGGGAAAACCCCTGTAACCAACCGGAACGTCCTGCACATAAGAGGCGGAGCAGAGGGAAGGAACGCGGGAGCTGGGTATCTGGGTGCATTTGCAGAATCTATGGTTGCTCAGAGCATTCTGGGAAGAAGGGGGTAGATTCACTGTAATGGCAGTGTGGGGTATCAGAATGCCGGGTAGCGGAGGGGGGCCGTGTGGCGTCGCTGTGCGCCCTCCCCCAACCCTCAGTCCCCCCCCATACTGACGGTCATGCCACAGCTGGTGCAGCGGGGGGGCGGGGGGAGTTAATCTGCCCACCCCCCCTCCCGCCCCGTCCCGCTCGGGTTTCCCCTCAGCTGTCTGCACCCTCAGCTGTTCGCACGCCTGTCTCCGCTCCGCCCCCGACGACCGCCTCGACGACCGCCCGCCTGCTGCCACCTCACCTCGCTGCTAGACACACTGACACTGTCCGTTTCAATAAAGTTTCATCATTTTTAATCATGAGAACTATCCAGTTTTATCGTCATTTTATTATAATAGAGGGTGGTACTAGTACTACGTTTACCAATAATAGTAATACCTTTATATTTGTACGTTATGTGTAAATCAAAACAATGTTAGCAAACAGATTTCGCAATTTGGAATAGGAGACAAAAGTTCAACAGCATGAACAAATTGTATGTAAAATGAAATATAATATACAGAAAATGTAATTGTTGTTTTATTATTAATAGCATTATTATTGGTAATTGTTGTTATTAGCTTGTGTTTAATAATCCTACCTTGGTGAATGTGAGCATAGCCAGGTGCGTGCTGGTTGGCTGGAGGTCGTGTGATGTCACAGCCCGGTAAAAGCGGGTAAAAACGGGACAGAGCGGTTTGACTGACCGCTGCGTTCGCGGCGTTGGCGTCACCCTTGTTTGTTTTGCGGCCGCGGCGGGCTGTGTTTGCGAAGCGTTTGGGGCGTGGGGTGAGGGGGGGGGGGGGTCAAAGGGGCGATGTCTTTTTTTACTGATGAGCGGGGAGCGTCTGGCTCCCGAAACGCAGCAGCTGGGGAGGCCTGCCCCCTCTGGACGAGCCTGAGGGAAACACACTCTCCCAGAGTCACCGTTCCCCCTGTCCCGTCCCCAACCGAAACACAGGCAGGGTCAGGACCTGGGAACTAAAATCTGGAGGTTGGATTTATCGAGAGACTAAATAATAATAATAATAGTAATAATCATAATTATTATTACAATGTAGTTGAAATACAAATAGTGCAAAAAACGGTGGAGTACCGCAATGCAAATGAAACTGGGTTCATTTTGTCCCCTCTGGGCCACCGTCCTGCCAGGCTAGGTGCATGTGATCAGTCTGCTCCTGTTTGAGTTGAGGGAAGGACCTTGGACTGCGAGGCCCACGACAAGGTCAGGGCTGTATCTATGGCGACACCACCCGGCCCTAAACAGCCCCCCCCCCCCCAGGGTTCATTGCCAAATCCCCGGGACCCGCTCCTTTACCTGAACGTATTTCTGGCCCAAAACGTGTTTCTGGCCCAGGACGCATTCTGGTAGCGGACCTGACGTGCGCTTTAGGTACCATCACTAAAATGCATGTTGTAAATAAATTATTCCTCTCTGTGAACTGAACAGTTAATTCTCCTGTGCTAGTGACTTTGCTCTGAACATGGGTTTCGATTTCTTTTCAAAACATTTTGAAGCTTGCACAAATTTTACCGGTCATTTAAGCCAGGCATTTAGCAGACGCTCTTTTCGGGTTAGGCTTATGTAACACATTTTTAAACATCAGC
>NC_057934.1:8123418-8163418 GCF_018555375.3 Anguilla rostrata | reverse complement strand
GGCGCCCTCAGCACTCCCGCTTCACTCACGTCCGCTGCAGTGAACAGCAGCCCGTCGTTTCCCATCACCACCTGCTGGCCCGTGTCGGCTGCCCACCTGTCAGCCTCGTCACCTGTCACCACGGCATCCTGCTCAAGACCACGGCTCCCCTACGTCATGCGCTCCCACTGCTTCACCTTCATGTCAGTGACTCGCTCCTCTTCACTCTGTCACTCTCTCTCCTCTCTCTCTTTCATCTCTCACTCTCTCTCTCTGTCTCTCTTTCCTATCTCTTCTCTCCTCTCTCTCTCTCTCTCTCTCTCTGTCACTCTCTCTCTCTGTCATTGTCTCTCTCTATCTCTCTGTCACTCTCTCTCTCTCTCGCTTCTCTTCCCCCATTTCCCTGTCTTTCTCTGCTTCCCCATCCCTGTTTTCTTGCTCTTGTCTGTTTCTTTCTCTCTGGTTTTCACTTCTGTTTCTCCATTTCTGTTTCCTCTGTTTATCTTGCTCTCTGTCTCTCTCCATTTCTGTCTCTGTCTCTTTAACTTTCGCTCTTTCTCCAGACGTGTGACTATTGGACAGGAACTACAACATGACATTTCCGAATACGTCTTCCCCTCATGTTCTCCATCGGGTTTGATGGTTCTGGTGGCTCCGTACCGCTGTGGGACACCAGTCCCATCCACCCCACGGTCAGGGGGCGCTTGTAGCCTTAAAACGTCGCTTGTCGCTTAATGCACCCCAAGAGTCTTTGCCCCCGCGTTAAACCGTCTCTGCATGTGCGGTCCAGGTTAGGTCACCACACACTTGGGCCAGTTCTGGGGTGGTGGCATCAGCTTGTATAATTAGACAAAAAAATGGTACTTTGCATTTAATAACCAAGAAAATAACATTAAAGGGGTGGGGGAAATTCATTTACACTTCATTTACAGTATTTGGGCTGCGGCTTTCCGTCGTGCACCCCTTACACCCCCCCCCCCCTCTCGTGGCCCTGACCTTGTTTAAATTTGGGGGGAAGGAAGTCGCCCTCTGAAAGCGCGCTGGCTTCGGGGGGCCATTGTCGGAGGGGAATAATTGGGAAGTGAGAACAATGAGCGCGTCAGAGTCGGGCTGCCAAGCCTGGCCTGTAATTACTCATGAATATTCAGCACGGGCCGCTCTGAAATATCAGCGCACGTTTTCACAGCTCTTACACTGGGGCTGCGACGGTACAGTACATCCATCTGATCCAGTCGACAACGGGCAGGAAAGGATCTGTACAGTTATGAATCCTAGCAAAATGTGTTTTTAAATGTCTGTAATCGACCTCATCCTCGGTCTCACTAGTGCCATTCTTCCTTCTGTCGAACGTGACAGCGATAATTTTTTACACTCTCAGTCTCATTCTGGTTGGATGTGTACACAGGAACAGGATTGTGTTAACTGGATCATATATATCGGTCGTTTCTTTTTCTATATTGGATGGTTTTCGGTTGTATTGTAGAAAAATTAGCTCGGTTGTGCCTTTTAGACTTGTAATCAGAGGTAGGAAAGTCCTGGGGTCTGAAAGTAAATGTTCTGCTGTGCGTTTCTTCCACCCATGAACTCAACCAGCTGATTTAATGAATCGGTTCTACCTCCCGGCTGAAGAACTGTGCTAATTAGCAAACCCCAGGTGACTGGAACAAAACACTGGGGAGGACTTTTACTCCACTGAACCTGGATTTTCCTCCTCTGCTTGTAAAGGATATGATTAAGCCGTGCGTAAAATAAAACTGATCCTAGATCAGCTCTCCTCCTCCCGGGACTGCTTTCAGTTCAGGATGTGTCCAGTGGAAATCTGATTCCGGATCAGTAGTCCTCGAGGAGCCTGTGTGGACATTACATTACTCTCGTCCTTTAGAGAGGGATCTGAGTGCAGTGTGAAAACAAAACGAGCATTGCGAGGAGAGGAGAGGAGAGCGGAGGGTTGTCTCTGGTCTCGGACGTGATTTAGAGTTTGTTTATGCTCGGCAGCGCAGGTATAACTTTCCCCGAGACGCTGCTCTGGACGGGTCCGTCTTTCGAACCGGGCACATTCGGCTCTGAAGTCGTAGCGCGCTGCCAGAATGCGCTCGGCGCGTCTTGCCTGCTGCTGTATTTTTCCAGAATCGTTGGAGGAATTTCTCCGCCTCGCTCCTTCCCGGAGAGGCGGTCGAGCGGTGCGTGCCTGCGTCCGTCCGTCCGCACGTCCGTCCCCGTACGGTCCGCCGCTCCGAGGCGGGCGAGCGGCGCGTTGAGGTGGGAGGTTGGCGTGTGGGCTGAGTGTGAAGAGTTTTTTCGCGAAGCCGTCCGAACGATCGGCGCATCTCGGCGCTGAGCGGGGGAATGAAAAAGGCATTGATGTGTCATTTAGCTCATCAAGCGCGAGGCTCATTCAGATCGGTTCCCCCTGAGTGTGTTATTACGCCGATATCGATTCCCTCATGAAGAGTTTTCCACATTTGACCTCGTTGTCTCTTTAGTCATTATTTAACTAATGGTTTTCCCGAGGTAGTTTTCCTCCGCAGGCTATATTTCAGCACACACTCACACACACACACACACACACACTCTCTCACACACACACACACACACACACACACACACACACACACACAGCATACACACCTTTCACATACACAAATAACACGTATGCACACATTTCCACACACACAATGCGTGTCTGTGAATTGTGTTGATTTGGCTGTCAATGCTACTTAATACTGATGTTTTTGAAGCCAACTCTCTTTTATATCACATTTCACTCCACCCTTGTTTAAAAAAAATCTTTTAAAGTGTTACATTTTTTGAGGCGCTTTTTTTCTTCGCAGTTAATTTTAACCGTGCTTTTTTTGTTGTAGCTGTTCGTACTCGGTGGTTTCAGTTCTCTTGTGTGCTGTGGTGCTTGACTTCATGTCTGTGTCGACGCTAACAGACGGCTCTGTCGTTAATCAGACCGTACCGTCGCTGTTTCTTGCCTTTTTCTTTTCTGCGCTCTTCCGTAAGTCTCGGTGGACGAGGCTAATCGCTAAATCCCGAAGGCGTCCTCCTGAGTGACTAAACGCCTGTGTAGGTGGGCCGCGTCCCGCCGCCCGCCCGCCCGCTCCTGACCCCCTGCCTACCCTCGCTCGCCGTCCAGGTTCCCTGGGAATCGTTCCCAGCTTCGGCGTAACCGAACTTCCTCCTCCTCCTCCTCCTCCTCCTCCTCCTCCTCCTCTGGAAACAATCAAGCCACCCAAAAAAAAAAAAAAAAGGAGCGCGCCTGTTCTTTAGCACAGCGGCGGCTCTCCGGCTGCGGCACAGATTCCTGCGTCGGGTTTGTTCGAGGGGAACCTCACTATCGTAATGGCGGTAATGGGGGGGAGCCGAACGCCCGCGCGGCGTGCAGTAACACGCTAGCCGAGTCGAAGCGGCGATTAGCGCATTGCACTCAGCCCGATCTCTGCTTAATCTGTACGACTGGCTCGTTCAGAGCCAACTGTGTTTCTAACGGCTTGGCACCAGTGCGCAGAGCAATCACGTACGAGGAACTGAGACTGGCGGAGAGACTCTGCGGTGACTGCAAAGCCTAGACTTCAGTGCACCCTGCGGCGCCTTCTTAGCGAGGAGAGACTGAGACTACAGTAGAGATTGTGGAACTACATTAGACATGGACTGTGGGTTTACTCAGTCCAGTTGCAGGCAAAGACAACAGTAGAGATTGTGGAACTACATTAGACATGGACTGTGGGTTTACTCAGTCCAGTTGCAGGCAAAGACAACAGTAGAGATTGTGGAACTACATTAGAGACAGACTACTAGATTAACTGAGACCATAGCAGATAGAGACAGTCGCCACTTTTGCATATGGAACACGGAACATTGTTGTATCAACTTTTCCAGCAATGCTAGTGGCTTGTACCAAGGACTGTCTGATATTTTAATGGGTTCGCAAGCGTTCGCACATGACACGGTGTCAGTAAATTATGTCTGAACTAGCGGCTGTCAGCCGCATGAAACGAACAATGGAGGTGCAGGTCAAAAGCATAACCAAGACAAATTAAGTCTGGCGATGTATGAGTTTATTAGCTTGGGCTAGTTAGCCAAACAGGCTAACTAAGATAGACCAGCTTACCAACGAAGAACAAGTGAATCATAACAGCTGACGTTCTGCCTCAGTTTAATGTGCGCATACACCTAGAGGAATTTTAGAACGCTAGTTGCCGGGCTGCTCAACTCCAGGTCCTGTGGGCCGCAATGCCTGCGGGTATTTGCTCCAGCTGTTGGCTACATTGCCTGATTTTACTAATTACTTTACCTCCCTGGTTCAGGAAGTCAGCTCATTGGTGAAATCTGGTGGTGTAGGGCATGGACGGAGCAAATATCTACAGACACTGCTGCCTGCCGGACCTGTAGTTGCATAGGCCTGGTTTAGTGCAACTGAATCTACATTGGAGATGTAACCTTGACAACGTGCACTGTGTAGCTAGTTAGTAAGGTAGGCTATCGTTTATTTGGTGTAAATTTGCTCCTTCTCCTTAGAAAACCATTTAACTGGCGATTAGAAAAACAAGTAGAGTTAGAGTTGTGCATGGCTGAACCCTTAACGTTGTGGCTTTTTTTCCCCCGCCTACACTAACGTCAGAACACAACGTTTCCGCTAACCGTTATTAGGTCATGAGCGAAGCAGATTTCTGGAGCTATTTTTCTAAAATGCCAACTGGAAAAATAGACGTATTCACTCTGACTTACACGTGACCCCTAAACAGTAAAGTTGTTGGAAATTTTTGGGGGTAAGGGGGTAATTTGTGGTAATGCTTGTGGGAAATGGGGGTTATTGTGGGTCGTTTCACATTTGGCTTTTTGATTTGTGGCCTGTTGCCTAGCGATTTATCAAAACAGGGCGGGAGAAGTCCTTCAGGCTTCACGCTGATTTGTGTTTCTTATTGGGCAGCGAGTCACAGCATGTGAACAGAACTTAGAATGCTGTAATCCCGGTGTGAAAGAAATTATTTAATGATTGGGCCCGCCTGCGCTCTGAAGGAGGATCTGAATATCTACATTACGTTTATTTGTTTAACGGATGGGACGTAAGCTGCAACCAGAACCATGAAAATGATGAATTGTGTGTAAAATCCAAACACTGCCTGTTTGCAGACCAGTACGATAATGTGAGGTCCCATTTTAACATGTAATAACTGTAGGCTTTATAGTGTTATATAACAGCAGGCTTTGTAGTGGTATGTAACTTGTAGGCTTTATAGCATTATAGAACTGCAGGCTTTATAATGGTATTTAACTGTAGGTTTTATAATGCTACATAACTGCAGGCTTTATAATGGTATTTAACTGTAGGTTTTATAATGCTACATAACTGCAGGCTTTATGGTGGTGTGTAACTGTAGGCATTACTATGGTGTATAACTGTAGTCTTTATAATGTTATATACTGGGCTTGCGACTCCAGGGTTGCAGGTTTGATTCCCATGTGGGGACACTGCTGTTTAAGCTCAGGTGCTTCAGTGAAATGCGCTCCTGAGTCATTATGCCTGAGAGCGTCTGCCAGTTGCCAGTAAAGTAATGCACGTTAAGCATCCGCTAAGTGAATGCAGCCCTGATGGTAAATGGTGGGTTTCATAGCGGTATTGAGGGCGGGGGGGGCGGGGAGGTGAGAAAGCAGGGGACTGACTGTTGAACCACTTCTGGGGAAAACAGATTTTGAGGCGTCAAAAACTCACTTCGACGCGGTCGTATCTCTCGTTTGCGTGTGCCCCCCCCCAAACCCCCCCCCCCCCCAGGCGGTGCCCTACCCCCCGGCACGCCTGCCATTCCGCTCAGCCAGCTGCAACAGCACCCCCTGCAGGCTCAGACGCTCACTGCTGCCGTCACTGCCGCTCAAAACCAGCAGGTCTTCCGCTTCCCTGCCGGCCTTTCTCTCACAGGTCAGTGTCTGTCTGTCCGTCTGTCTGTCTGCACGTCTGTCCCAAACTCGGGGGGGTGGGGCAAGAGAGGGATGACAGGTAGGCCAGGGTCAGATTTACCTCTTGGTTTAGGTGGCCTGGGAAGGAGAAGTCCCAAAATAAGACCTTAATGAATTATACCTTTAAGTTGTGAGGTCACAAATATGTGATTAGAATGTTGTTAACTGAACATTCTAATGCTGATGTAACCATCACTACTGGTAACTGAAAGCAATGGAGTTGCTAGAACACTAGCTTAGAATAAGTAAAAAATAAATAAATAAACCTACTCTTCATGGGTTAAAGAGCAGCAAAGACCTCCCTATTGACATTCTCAAACCCATTTGAGTGTGCAAAGATGAAACTATATATTGTTGGATGGGCTCGACTGCTTACATTACGGCATGATATTTCCTTACTGAAGGATAATTGACGTTAATAAATACGTCTTGGATTGTGTTTTCTTGAGTGTTTGCCCAAGTAGATGCATGCTCTCGAGCATGTCCTGACGGCCCTTATGATACCTGGCTTTCAAATAAAAAACTGACACCGATATTTTGTATTTCTCATTAATGGAGGAATGAAAAGAGTTGAAATTTGATAGAAAGCTTCAAAATCAGATATAATTAATATTAGGTTATTGCTTTGGTCTTATTTTCTTCAGTGTTAAAGAAAACTGCTTCTCTGCAATCTATTACTTTCTACTTCTAGCTACTTTCTACCCTTCCCTCCCTGTCATTGTTGTTTTGGTTTTTGTTTTGTTTAACTGGCTAGCTAATGCTTGGTGACAGAAGCTGTCCAGGTAGGTCACACAAGGCCAATTCTATCAATTTTCACAGTTAATATTTCAAAGGTGGCTTGCTTGCTTTGCTTTAGCGAAGCTAACTTGCTTAACTGTGTGTTCTTATACAAGAATGCTTCCGTTGTTTTTTAAAGTTTTGCATCAGTATAATTTAACCCCAGAGTAACAGCATTGCCTGCGGATTACACGAGTTCCTGGTGCATTTGTTTTTTTTTTTCGCAAGACCGGCTCCCTTTGGTTTCCCGAGCCCGCCGGTGAAGTTAGCCGCGGCTAACGGCGGCCGTGGATGCGGAGCGGGGGGGGACTTGGCTTCCTGTCAGGAACGTAGCCGCGCGCTCGCGCGAGCTAATGATTCAGCGGTGTCACCTGGGCGGCGTGCTGGCGTTCCTGCTGCAGCGCAGGCTGTGTTTTTCTGGCATGCGGAGAAGGAATTTGTGTATACAGCCATGCGTCGTAAATCAAATCTTTTTTAACCGTTCTCTTTCATGTAATGCTAATGGTGCCGTTCAAGGGCAGCTGAGGTGGACTGTTTGTTTCGCAGTGATTGTGATAGAATGAGTAAGTAACGTTTTGTTAAAATCACTCCTCCTCTCTCCCTTTCTCCCTCTTTCTCTCTATTTCTTCCCCCCTACTGCCTCTCTATCCCTGGCTCTCGCACTCTCTGTCTCTCCTTCCCTGTCCCTCTCTCCTCTCTCTCTTCTTCCCCCCTCTCTGTTTCTGTCTCTGAAACTGTCTCTTTCCTCACCCCTATCTCTCTCTGCCCCCCTTCTTCTCTTCCCCCTCCCTCTCTCTCTCTGGCTTTCACTCTCTCTCCCCCCCTCTGTCCCTGCCCCCCTCGCTTTCTTTCCTCTCCCCCCTCTATCTCTCTCTGTCTTTCTCTCTTTTCTGCGCCCATTCTGTCCCTGCCCCCCTCTCTCTGTCTCCCCCCGTCTCTCTCTCTCTCTCTCAGGTGGAGGTATGGCCCAGCAGCTCCAGGCTATCCAGGTCCACCCCACCACCCAGCAGAGCTCTGTCAGCACCAGTGACAGCAGCCCGGAGATCTCCCAGCCCTCCAGCAGCTCCACAGGTGACTGCCTCTCTGCTCCCATTGGCTGGGATGCCCTTTAGGGGCGGGGTTTCACTGAGTGCACAGCTTCACCCCTTCCTTCATTGGATGAGTTGCCTTTTAGGGGCGGGGTTTCAATGAGGGCACAGCTTCACCCCTTCCTTCATTGGATGAGTTGCCTTTTAGGGGCGGGGTTTCAATGAGGGCACAGCTTCACCCCTTCCTTCATTGGATGAGTTGCATTTTAGGGGCGGGGTTTCACTGAGGGCATTGCTTCACCGCTTATTCTTTTGGCAGGTAGACACTTTAGGAACACACACCCTCACACACACATACAGAAACAAGCACACACACACACACACACACACACACACACACACACACACACACGGCTCCTCCTCTGCACCTGACTAAATCCACAGTCTCTCCCCCACAGGGATGACGACACAGCCTGTGCGATCTCCCTCGCTCCACGCGTTCACAGACACCCTCTCACTACACATCCGTGAATCATCGTCAGTTCTTCCATCTTTTCGTGTAGGCCCACCATTTCGTGGCGTTTCGAGAAGCTGTTTGAAATCTGTTCCTGAACGCCGTTTGAAGTCTGTTCCTGAGCTGAGATACTCATTACTAATTTCCAAAAAAACATTTACTTGCACTTAAATAGATCGTTTATGTTTTCCAGACTGCTTGCTATTACAGATTTAAGTGGTTGTAGAGCTTTGTGGAAGTGAGGTTTTGGTGTTTGTGTTCTAACAAAGTCGCTCTGTTTTAAGAGTGCCCGCCATATGCCAGTCATGTCATGTAGTAGAATTTAATGCAGATATGAACATTTTGAATCCCTGGTAGCGTGGAACTGCTGAATGCCTAATTGTAAGTAAGAGCTTCAGATAAGCTGCCATAGCTGCAAAGCACTTCTTAGAGAAATTACACACGGCCAGTGAATTCCCCTGAAGTTGTTTCCAAGGTTTTTTGGGCCCACCACCAAATTTACGGGCAGATAAATTAACGGTGATTCAGCCCTTGTCAAAATATAGCCTGACATATGTTCCAAACATGAAGTTAATTTGTTTAAAAATGTAACGTGGTGTCTGTAACCGCAGCGTGCGCACAGTTTAGCTTCAGCTGATCAGGCGTGCAGCAGCAGGGTTTAATTTGACTGGCCAGTGTGGAAACCGCCTGCCTGCTTTCTTCCACAGTGACTGTAGCGCCATCTAGAGTTCAGAGGAACACACAGTCAGTCAGTCCCCTGGAATAAAAGCCGTTCACTTAAAATCCCATTGAAAGGGGAGCGTGTTGTTCTAGATCTCAGCAGATCCAGTGAGGTTGGAGACATGCCCCTCTGCCAGAGAGACAGGGAGACAGCCCCCTCTCTCCCGCAGGTGTTACGCAGCTGTTTGGTTGTAAATACCTGGAGAGACCCCCAGGGAGCTCACACCAGGGCATATGGGTCAAACAACAACAACAACCCTAAAAATAAAACTGTTTGATTATCAGTAAACAGCAAAAAAATCAGTATTTCGAACAAGATGAGTGACGGTTTTCAAAGAATGGCCGTCAGCTTTGGGGGGAAAAATGAGCAACGATAAAAGACGAAGAGAGAAGTGACACAAGTTTTGAAATGAATGTGGGCTTGTTATTGTGTGCTACACTGTGGTCGGTAACTGCATTAAGTCACTCCTACTCGCCTCCTGCGTGCTGTTTTGGGTCAGCAGGAAGCGCTGCACAGTTTGCCTCGTCATGCCAGAATGACTGAGACCACCGTCGAAACGCATCACACTTCAAAGCTTCAGTGTAATAGCAGGAGTCACCACGTGTGTGTTTTCTTTTGTGTGGAGGTGAGGACTGGTGATCAGCAGCTTTAATTGATCAGTGAAAGGCTGTGTGGCTTTTCACAGGGGCTCTTCAGCTACTTCTTCCTGGGGGGCAGAAACTTAAAAACTTTTTTTTATCCTAAAACAAGTGTTTGAATATGAGGCTTTGTGCTCAGGAGATGCTTTCTTGAAATATGCAAATCTTTTACTTATTCTGTCACTAGAGGGAAGTTGCAGTTGCAGTGCGTTGCAATTTTTAATATGACTGAATGTTTAAAATTAATTTTCTTATCAAAGGGCCAAGCGTTTGCCTATTCAATTACATTTTACTTTATGTGTGTAGTGACTTTTGCAGGGACTGTCACAAAGACACTTTGCAGGAATTTGTGAAAACAAGAAAACTGGGAAGGACGGGACCTGAACTCCCAAGAAGGGGGTGTAAAAAAACCCTTGGCGAGTGGGAAGAAAAAACAAACACGGGTTGGGGGTCCACATTTGGCCCCTGGGCCCCCAATTTATTGGCCCTTCTTCTTGATTGGCCCATGACTCTTAACAGACACTCTCTCTGCTAGTGGATCTGGTAGATCTCCCGTACGTTTACGTTACAGCAGCGTTGCCATGGAGACGCGGTTCTCTGAGCAGGAGAGAAAGTCCCCTTTGCTCACATGGGCCTCCCCAGGCCCTTGGCGGGGCTGGGGGCCACTTCCTCAGACACCTAAGCACTTTGTTCTTGCCATCTGTTCAAACCAAAACGGGAACAGCAACCTGCTACTTCCTGTCCCGCCTGCATGGGATGGGTGGGGGGAGGGAGTTCTTTGAAATAAGGAACCGCCCCCACAAAACCCCCCTCTCCCTCCCCCAAGCAGGGACTGGACCAATGACTTGGCCTCCTAGCTAAAGCCCTATGATAGATCAAAAGCCAACGTAGAAAAGTAGTTTATAACTGTATATAGTTAAAAGATTGAATTAACAGAAAAACTATGTAGTGGAAGATGTTTAAGAACCTAGTCGCTCAAATTGAATGATTTCAGGAGCCTTTATTGCGGTGAACAGAGCAGGAAGTTATATAAGCATTTATCAGGAAGTCCTTCATCTGACAGGAAGTTGCGAGGGCTGATGGGGTGGGGTCAGTGTTTTAGTTTAAACTCACTCAGGCACTACTCCTCCCCTGGCCTGTACTGGGACCCTTCTGAATGTCATCCCTCTAAAGGAGACTTTGTCTGTCGATGGTGGTCTGTAGAATCTCTAGTTACTTATAGAAACTCTTTGTTGGATTAAAGGGGTACAGATCTTTTATCTCAAGCCTTTTAGCTTCGGTATGTGGATAAGAGCGTCTGCAAATACATGTACATGTGACCCCCCACTAGTCTGATCAGGATTGTGATTGGTCCCTGCGTCCCTGTTGATTGGTTGCCATGTCTCTCTCCTCTCTGTAATCAGTGGCGTGATTGGTTGCTGTGTAGCTCTCCTCTCTGTGATCAGGATTGTGATTGGTTGCTGTGTCTGTCTCCCCTCTCCGAATGCAGTGAGTGTTCCCGCCACCATCGTCACCTCCTCGGTGCCTACCTCCATGGCGGGTCACATGATGTACCCCAGCCCGCACGCCGTAATGTACGCCTCCGCGCCCACGCTGTCGGACGGCAGCCTGGCCGTGCTCAACGCCTTCTCCCAAGGGCCCTCCCACCAGCAGGGCCAGGACACGGGTGAGCCAATCACTGAGGGGCCTCTAACACCACCGGCCAATGGGTGAAGGGCATTTACAGTGGGAGGGAGCTTACTGTCAGAAAAAGTAGAAGTCCTTTAAAATACATTTCTGCACATTCCTCTCTATAGTCTAGCAGTGTATTTGCATATATTTTTGATATATGTTTGTTTATATTTTCAGTTTGCATTGAATGATAGGCAGTAATATTTCTGTATTGAAAACAGGAAGAAAACATTTCTGTATTTTTGAGTCAGATAATTTTGTAATCGCTGTTTAGAACCAGCCCTGTGCATTTGACAGTTATTCTCCACCACAGGACAAGAAGTTGAGTCAGGTCTGTTAGATTGGTCTTCTGCATTCTGATTGGTTCTGGAAATTTTAGAATTTCAGTTTGAGCTACAGTTATGTTATAGGTCATTGGTTGTGGTGACTTGAATCGCTGCTTCTAGTTGGTGCCCCTTCTACACAAGAGCAGGATTTGTCAGAAGTAACTGTCCAATGGTGTATCAGCTAGGCACATCCCTGAAAGTCGGCCAGGCTTTTCTCACAGGTACCAGCTTGATCAGGCTCATAGTTAGGGTAAGCTTATGAGCTCAACCGGTCGGGCTGGTAAGGTCACGAGCCTGACAAATACTACTTGGCGGTAACACTGACCAATCAGAATGCAGTGAATGTGTAATGCTGCTGTCCCATTGGCTTAGGGCTGTCTGGAGGGCGGCAGTGTAGCACAGTGGGTTAAGGAACTGGGCTTGTAACCGAAAGGTCATAGGTTCGATTCCTGGATAGGACACTGCCGTTGTACCCTTGAGCAAGGTACTTAACCTGAAGTGCCTCAGTATATATCCAGCTGTATAAATGGATACAGCTGGATGTGAAAGTTGTGTAAGTCGCTCTCGTTAAGAGTGTCTGCTAAATGCCTGTAATGTAATGTAATGCTCCCCCCCCCCCCCCCCCCCAGGTGCAGTGCCTCAGGTGTTCCTGGCCGCCGGCCCCCCAGGGACGGTGCAGATCCCGGTGTCTGCAGTGCAGTTGCATTCTGTAAGCAAACCCCCCCCCCCACCTTTCAGACCGTACTTTAAGCCTTCACCTCCGACCTGGGGGCCCACTGCAGCAGCCCTGGGAAAATTAAGATAATTTCCCCTTCTTTTTCCAAAAAAACGAATCTCAGTAGGACTTGTAGCAGGGTTGCCGGTAAATTCCATTTCAGTTACGGAAGTTAGTTTAAATAATTCCCGGGCTTAAAAAAGATTAGATTATTGAACTTGCACTCTACTTCCCTCATGGATGGGGATTGGTC
The DNA here is from genome assembly GCF_018555375.3 of Anguilla rostrata. Lineage (NCBI taxonomy): Eukaryota > Metazoa > Chordata > Actinopteri > Anguilliformes > Anguillidae > Anguilla > Anguilla rostrata. Next base: position 8,150,838 of record NC_057934.1, on the reverse strand, counting down.
AACACTAATGCTCTCTTACCTTCACCTATGGTGATTGGTCAGCACTAAAGTACTCCGTTTCCCTCGCAGATGGTGATTGGCCAGCAATCCGGCGGCAGCAGCAGTAACCTGACGGAGCTGCAGGTGGTCAACCTCGACGCTCCGCACAACGCCAAGAACGAGTGAAGGACGGACGGACGGACGGACGGACGGACGCGCCCACGTGCACAGGCGGTCGCCAGGGAAACGCAGACACCGCGCAGAGAGCCGACTGCCACCACTATTTATTGATGCCTTCTCACTGCGTTTTATATGTCCCAGAACACAGAAAGAAAGTGAGAGCGATGGAAGTGACGGAAAGAGACGAGGGCGTCTCCTCCCTATGCTCTTTGGATCAGAACTTGTGCGGCTGAGAACCTTTTGTTCCTGTTTCGGTTTTTGTCGAATTTTCTTCCCACCCCCCCCCCCCCCGCCAGTTTTAATAGCAACTTTGCTTGCAATATGCATACACTGCAGGTGGCCTGGATCCATAATTCTGCCAAAGAGACGTGCGTGTGCGTGAGTGTGTACGCGTGTGAGCGTGTGTACGCGTAAACGTGTGTGTGTGTGTGTGTGTGTGTGGGTGCGCACGTGTTAATGCGGTTTGATAGAGGACGGATGGGAAACAAGGAGATGTGGAAATATGTATATATATTTTTTTTCTTTTTCTATTGATATATTCATATTTTAAGCCTGTTTGTGCAACTGTATGTGAGGTTTTTTTTTTTTTTTTTTAAAGCCTTTGTTTTGTACGCGTGTAAGTGAGCACAGAAATGGATAATATAGGCATTATGTATACAAAGCGATGTTAAAACACTCGTGTGAGGTGTTCGTGTGTGTTCATTAGTGTGGAGTAGGAATCCGGAAGGTTCTCCTCGGATGAGAAGCCCAAGTTCTCATGGAATATCGTGCCAAAATACTGCTCGTCAGGAACACAGCCTGGGGTGGGGGGGGGGGTGGAATTTGGTTGAGGTGCGGTTAGCGCGCCGAGGGAACCCGGCCTCCTCCTCTCCCTCGTCTTCATCACCGCGGCCTCTCCCTGCACTGCCTGGCCTTCACGCCTCTGGCCTCCACGAGCACCGGCGTCCTGCATACGCTGCCCTTTGACCCCCTGTGAGCAGGGACGTGTTTGAGTTCTTTCAGGGCTCCTGGCTCGGCGTAGGCCCCGTTCTCCAGCCTGTCGGAAGCACCCCCAGCAGTGACTTCTGCCTGTACGTACAGTATGTGCGTGCGTGCGTGCGTGCACATGTATGTACAGTATGTGCGTGCGTGCGTGCACATGTATGTACAGTATGAGCCTGTGTGCATGTACATGTATGTATGTACGATATGTTAGCGGGCAGAATGTATGAGTGCTGTAACTTTGTGACTTTTGAAATGTGTACGGAGGCCAGCTTGCCACTAGTTCAGCTCCAATTCAATGCCCTTTCACCTGCTACAATGCCCGTCAGGTGACTGAACTTTTAGGGTCATGTGACCTGAACAGAAAGGAAACAAACTCCATCCTCTCTCTCTCCCTCCGTCTCTCCCTCTCCCTCCATTAAATTTAGGCGTTCAGCATTCTCTCTCCCTCTATTCTGCCATTCTTCTGAAAAAGGGGCTTGACTGTTGAGTATAGCTTGCCTTTTTGTGGATAGATTATTTTTCTATATGTAGTTTAAATTTGTCCACATCAGAGACGACAGAGTAGGCAAAAGCCCAGGTTATTAACCCACAAACTTACAGAAAACTGTAAGCTCATGTATTTTTTTTTGACATTTTGTCAAAGATTTTATTTTTTAATTATCTTTTTTATTTTTTTTTATTTTTACAAAACACATTTCTGAATTTCTTGCGCATCCTTGTTTGATGATGAATGACAGTCGCGTGGCGGTGGAGTCGTGGGAGAAAAGCGGTCGGGGTCACGGCCTCTCGGTCAACCTGACCGCTGAAAGTACACTGAAAGTGTGTGGCGGTTTTCTCGCCTCTGGAGGGTTCTCGCCCCGTCCCTCTGGTGTTCTGGCGGTTGTGGGGTCTGCGCGCTAGAGGTCCGCTGCCTCCGCTTGGTTCCGTCTACCTCTCTCGGCCTCGTTGCCGAGGCGACCTGTAAACCGTTGCGCTGCGGGAGTCCGCCGCGCCCAATGGCGTGCAAGAGGCGGGGTTTGCGGTCGGAGGGAACCGGGTTCGAAGCGACGCCCACGCCACGCCCGTGGATCCGTGTGCGCTTTTCTTCAGGAGCAGGAAGACTGGTGGGGAAAAAGAAAGTGAACATTTTTGGTTCTGTGTTTTTTTTTTTTTTTTTTTTTTTTGCCTTTTTGGGCAGTTTTGTCTACATATCATAAGATTTTTCTTTTTTTGCATCGCCCTTCACTTTGTTTGATTTTCTAGTCACATGTCGTTGGTTTTCTTTTGTGTGCCTACTGCTCTGTCATAAAAAAAAAAGAGTATGACTTGGGTTTTGATAAATGAAATGGTTCAACAGGGATTTTGTAGATGTGCATTTTTCTTGGGATTATCGACTCCATATACGGTTTATATTTAAGTAGTACATTTTCTGCCTTAAAACTATCATATCGTGATAGCAGGGAAACAAGGTTTTTGTGAAGTGTGAAGATCAGTCCAGTGCTTTTTCTAAGGTTCACTCATTTCGTTGCATTTCGAGTGGCACTTCACTGTGTGTTTTTGTATGGTGCATTTTGACGATCAAACGGAATGGCATAAACGGGGTGCGCAGTGCTATCTGAGTAAGGTAGTGAGGGGTTGCGGGTTTTTGTTTTAGACCAGTGCTAAAACATCAGATTCTGCTTATATCACGGTCTTGATTTTTCAATCGGGTGTCTCGGTGCTGGGCTAAAACAAAAACCTGCAGCCCGCAGCGGTCCGTTTCGGGTCGGATTGGAAACCCCCTGGGTTTAGAAGCCTGAAAGACAGGGCCGGGAGAACCGTGTTCCAGGGGGGCTGGAGGTCCGTTTCTGGATTTTACGCCGACCTTTGGCTGTCAGTCGTCGAGTTAACCTGATCATTTGTGAGCTTACGTTTCACCCACACTTATGTTTTCTCTCGTGAGTGATGGATAAAGACTGTTCTGGAATGTAATTGCCACAGTCTAATCTGTAGGTGAACCAGTGTTTTTGTCTACAGCCAATTAGTTAATTAAGCCAGGCTAATAGGTGGAAATAAAAGTAGAAAAAAATACAGCCCCCTCTAAACGGGATTCCCTGTCCTTGCCGTGAAGGCTGGTGTTTAACACTAAGGTTTTTTTTTTTGTAGTGTGTTATTTTAACGGACCACAGAGAAGCAGTCCTGCCCTTGACCCCCCCGACCCTTCCCCCGAACCTCACACAGGGTGCATTCCCGACCACTCTCTGACCGCCCCCCCCCCCCTCTTGACAGAGCCATCCCCCCAGTACTGTCCAAAACCTGGGTCAATATGTGTACGCATGCTTGTGTAATATGAAATACTTTAATCCTGTAGAATGAAGGTAAAATTAGGAACAAAAACACTTCAAGCACATCACTGGAAACTTCCAAACACAACAGGAACCACAATCTCCATTTATATGAATGAACGCACTTGTTCTCGATATTCATAAAGTAACAAGATAGTCTGTAGGAATGTAAGTGCTGCTTGAAAGGTTAAAGTATTTTAAACAATCATTTGACCCAATCATTCAGTCTGTACTGAACAAAGGTCAGTACTGGGAGCAGAAGCACTGGATGAGGTCAGTGTCCCTCTGTCCCTCTACCTCATTGGCCGATGGCAAAATGAGGTCATAAAGGTGGCATCTGATTCTCGACAGGCAGATGGCGCTGTTTCCCTTCTGCTGTTCAATGCCTCTTGTGTTCCCAATTCAGGCTCTGTACCTGAGAGAGAACCTGCATGAAATTTGTGTACAAACATCTGTAGATAGTTTTGTATTCTGAAAATGCAGACACAAGAAAAGCCATGAAATATAAATGGTAAAAAAAAAAATATATATATATATTTTTATAGATGTTTGAATCAGTGTTTATGTTTCCAGTCTGGGGGAAGGGCTGGGGGTTGGAGAGGAGTAGAATCAGTTGTCTTTTTCTGGGTGTTCATCTTTTCTTCCCTCCCAACTGTTTATTTTGAGTGGATATGGGTAACAGTCACTTTGAATTGTCTTATCCAATCCTCCCCACATTGGCCAAGGAAGCTGGTTTAGACTGCTGCATTGCTAAGCGTGTATTACCCTTTCAAATACCTTACTATTTTTTAAGCTGGTTTGTCCTCACAGATGAACTTGAGGAATGCTGTACACTATGTGTAAAGCAAATTTATCTTTTAATATTGCATAAAATATTTCCCAATTTTGAAGAACTGACTGAGAATAAATGGCAGAATTTTTTGGCAAGGCATAGGAGTTACTCCAACATTAAACCTTGACAATTTGGTGGAAATTCTTTTCTTTTTTTTTTTTAACTAAAGAGGATATTTGATGCCGGATGTTTTGTTATAATGTATGTGGCAAGATCAGCAATGGATATTGTTTTACTTCAGTTTTTGACTTCCAGAGTTTGTCTGAGGAGTTCATGTATGTAACACAACTCTGTACAGAGCTTTCTTTTGTAATAAAAAGAAGGACAAATAAATACCTTCAATAAATGTATGATTTGTGAAGTTTGTCTGAGAGCAATTTTCTCCTACTTCCCATATATATAATGGTCAGAATTCAGTCCAAATTTGTCCTTGACTTTTATTCACAATTAAATGCAAGTAATTACACTTTGTAGCAAAAGCAGTCAAGCAATTTTACTGATGGCTGATCTCAAACTGTGTTTGCAAAGATGCAAATGCAGATTTGCATGAAATTATACATCTAATTAAAGGACAAATGTAGACTGAATCCAGGCTTATTTCTGACTTTGTATGCACATGTAAGTTTAATTGCTGTATTATGGACACACAATTTTGTGAAATAATTGGCACACAACAGGTCAAAATATTTTCCAGTGTGTAAATGGAGGGTTTGGCGAGGTGGAACCTGCCTAACCACCCAAAATCAGTGACCCACACTTTTACTCACCCTTCCGCTGAACAAAACACTAATATTTGTTCCAGTCACCTTGAAGATGCATTTTATGTGTGTACATGGGCCACTATTTAACTGGGGCAGTGCAATGGGTAGCACTGTCGCCTCACAGCAAGAAGGTTGTGTGTTCGAATCTTGACCTGGGGCTTTTCTGTGTGGACTTTGCATGCTCTCGGCTTGGATTTCCTCCGGGTACTCTGGTTTGCTCCCACAGTCCAAAGACATGCAGGTAAGCTAATTGGAGACTCTAAATTGCCCATAGGTATGAGTGTGTGGGTGAATGGTGTGTGTGCCCTGCGACAGATTGGCAGCTTGTCCAGGGAGTGCTCCTGCCTCTCACCCATTGCACACTTGGATAGGCTCCAGCACCCCCTGCGACCCTACTCAGGAAAAGCAGGTATAGATGATAGATGATGGATGGATGGACTATTTAACTGAAAAAAAGTTAAAATATATGAGGCTATAGGTTTTGCCATCCATTAATGATGACTGACACCTGTAATAAGCCTTTCCCTAGCTCCTAAACAAAACCAATGTAATCAATCTTATCCTTACCTAGTTCCTAACCTTAACCCAACCCTAGCACAAACAGAAACCCTAATTCCAACCATAATAGTCTTATGTCCAAGTGAAAACTGCAAAATGTATTTTTTTCGATGCAAATGGATAAGAAATCATCTTTGGAGAGAAATTTGTAAAGAAAAATGGACTTCACTGGAAAAAACAGCAAAATATAAAAGACTGTAGTCTTATGTCCAAAAAGTGAAAAAAAATGCTACATTAAAAAAATTATTACTTTCTGTTTTAGATGGATATGAAGTCATGTTTGTCTAACAGCCATAGAGAAATACAGAATAATAAATGTCTATGAAGAAATTTACAATGAAAATGGGCTTCAATGGAAAAAACAACAAATTATAAAAGACTATAGTCTTATGTCCAAAAAGTGAAAAAATGCTAAATTCAAAAAATAATTACTTTTTGTTTTAGATGGATAGAAAGTCATGTTTGTCTAACAGCCATAGAGAAATAACAAAATAAAATCTATAAGAAATTTACAATGAAAATGGGCTTCATGGAAAAAACAACAAATATAAAAGACTATAGTCTTATGTCCAAAAAGGAAAAAATGCTAAATTAAAAAAAATTATTTTTGTTTTAGATGGATAGAAGTAATGTTTGTGAAACAGCAATAGAGAAATACAAAAATAAATCGAATTATGAGAAATTTACAATGAAAATGGGCTTCAATGGAAAAAACTACAAAATATAAAAGACTATAGTCTTATGTCCAAAAAGTGAAAAAAAATTGCACATTAAAAAAAGATTACTTTTTGTTTTAGATGGATAGGAAGTCATGTTTGTAACAGCATAGAGAAAAACAAATAATAATATCTAGAAGAAAATTACAATGAAAATGGGCATCAGTGGAAAAAACAACACAATATAAAAGACTATAGTCTTATGTCAAAAAAGTGAAAAAATGCTAAATTCAAAAAATAATTACTTTTTGTTTTAGATGGATAGAAAGTCATGTTTGTCTAACAGCCATAGAGAAATACAGAATAATAAATATCTATGAAGAAATTTACAATGAAAATGGGCTTCAATGGAAAAAACAACAAATTATAAAAGACTATAGTCTTATGTCCAAAAAGAGAAAAAATGCTAAATTAAAAAAAGGATTATTTTTGTTTTAGATGGATAGGAAGTCATGTTTGTGAAACAGCAATAGAGAAATAAACAAAAATAAATCTAAATTATGAAATTTACAATGAAAATTGGCTTCAGTGGAAAAAACTGCAAAATATAAAAGACTATAGTCTTATGTCCAAAAAGTGAAAAAAAATGCTACATTAAAAAAAATATTACTTTTTGTTTTAGATGGATATGAAGTCACGTTTGTCTAACAGCCATAGAGAAAGACAGAATAATACATGTCTATGAAGAAATTTACAATGAAAATGGGCTTCAGTGGAAAAAAAAACAAAATATAAAAGACTATAGTCTTATGTCCAAAAAGTGAAAAAATGCTAAATTAAAAAAATTATTACTTTCTGTTTTAGATGGATATGAAGTCATGTTTGTCTAACAGCCATAGAGAAATACAGAATAATAAATGTCTATGAAGAAATTTACAATGAAAATGGGCTTCAATGGAAAAAACAACAAATTATAAAAGACTATAGTCTTATGTCCAAAAAGTGAAAAAATGCTAAATTCAAAAAATAATTACTTTTTGTTTTAGATGGATAGAAAGTCATGTTTGTCTAACAGCCATAGAGAAAGACAGAATAATACATGTCTATGAAGAAAATTACAATGAAAATTGGCTTCAGTGGAAAAAACTGCAAAATATAAAAGACTATAGTCTTATGTCCAAAAAGTGAAAAAATGCTAAATTCAAAAAATAATTACTTTTTGTTTTAGATGGATAGAAAGTCATGTTTGTCTAACAGCCATAGAGAAATACAGAATAATAAATGTCTATGAAGAAATTTACAATGAAAATGGGCTTCAATGGAAAAAACAACAAATTATAAAAGACTATAGTCTTATGTCCAAAAAGAGAAAAAATGCTAAATTAAAAAAATGATTATTTTTGTTTTAGATGGATAGGAAGTCATGTTTGTGAAACAGCAATAGAGAAATAAACAAAAATAAATCTAAATTATGAAATTTACAATGAAAATTGGCTTCAGTGGAAAAAACTGCAAAATATAAAAGACTATAGTCTTATGTCCAAAAAGTGAAAAAAATGCTACATTTAAAAAATTATTACTTTCTGTTTTAGATGGATATGAAGTCATGTTTGTCTAACAGCCATAGAGAAAGACAGAATAATACGTCTATGAAGAAAATTACAATGAAAATGGGCTTCAGTGGAAAAAACCACAAATAAAAAGACTATAGTCTTATGTCAAAAAGTGAAAAAATGCAAACATAAAAAAAATTTTTGTTTAGATGGATAAGTCATGTTTGTCTAACAGCCATAGAGAAATACAGAATAATAAATGTCTATGAGAAATTTACATGAAAATGGCTTCAATGGAAAAAACACAAATATAAAAGACTATAGTCTTATGTCCAAAAAGAGAAAAATTAAATTAAAAAAGGATTATTTTTGTTTTAGCTGGATAGGAAGTCATGTTTGTGAAACAGCAATAGAGAAATAAACAAAAATAAATCTAAATTATGAAATTTACAATGAAAATTGGCTTCAGTGGAAAAAACTGCAAAATATAAAAGACTATAGTCTTATGTCCAAAAAGTGAAAAAATGCTAAATTCAAAAATACTTATTTTTGTTTTAGATGGATAGGAAGTCATGTTTGTGTAACAGCAATTATTAAATTTACAATGAAAAAGTTGAAGGATACCAAAAGTGGTCATCTAAAACCAACACAATAAATTAAGGGCTTACTGTACACACAACAGCACTGGCAGTTGAGCATTTGAGGCTGTGAGTGCTTGGACCCCTTAATTGCTGCTTGCAGCCATCCTTGTAGTTGATCTTGTTGTAGTTGTTATAAGTTTAGAGAAAGATGGAGAGAGAGAGAGAATGGTTAGAGAAGAATCAATAAACAACTTGTAAAGAAGGTTAAAAATATTTTAATAAACACAGCATGGAAAGAAACAAAACAAAAAAAAAAACAATATAAAATTACAATACATATTTACATCCATCATAAAACATGCAGGGATTAAACCATGTTTTTTTCTATAGTGGTATATTTAAAAATACTGTCATTCGTTTTAAAACAAGGTTTGTGCAAAGATGCCTGCCATCTAGGTTATTAAAAAGCACACAAGCCCAAAAAATGTGAAATATAATTACTACGTAATCCCACTTCATTGAAATGTTGCTCTTTTTTTGCCGAAGTGTCTCCTCCTGCTATCCATAAAAGTGTAGCGCTTTACACAGCAGGATCTGAACTGTGGATGAGTGACCGAAGCTGTTAATTTCAACTGGACACAGAGCCAGTCTTGAAGCTGACAGTAAGATTGAAACTATCTGAAACGGGACACAGAACCAGTCCTGAAGCACACAGTCGGACTGAAGCTGTCTGAAACTGCACACAGACCCGGTCTTGAAGCTCCCGGAACTCAGATATGATGTACAAAAAAGAGCAAGGTTAACACATAGGCTGCAGTCGTCATAGTAACATTCCTATATGAAGATGCACGACAATTCAACAGAAAGTTAAAATCATCAAAAAAACAAAAAATAAAAAATAATAAAATACACCACAGTTGCCACAGTTCTTCTGCGTATTCACACCAAACAAGAGACCTTGAGTAACCCTCTCAGAAATGGCTAAGGTGTTAAGTACTCAACCGCGTTAAGCACTTCATACCTGTAGATCACATGACTTTACCTCTGCATATCAGTGATGCAGCTGGTAGATTTCATGCGCTGTCTGTCACTCTGAAAAGAGGAAGGGTCTGTTTGCAACAACAGTCAGAGAATACTATCCCCTTTCAAAACGTCAAGAAATGTTATTCATGGAGGGGGGGTTTCTTTTAAGTTCAGTACGCTCAAAAATGCGCGATAGTACTGAGAAAGTGCACACTACTTAGAATCATCAGGCTTTCCGACCTTAAAGTGGTAAAGTGACAGTCACCTCATGGTTAAAAAAACAACATCCAATGTAAAATAGCACCTACAGTTAAAAAATTAAACCGCACTTTTAATACTTATATTAAAACATGACACAGCCTTTGGCCCAAAATAAACAAAGCAAAAACAGAGAAAAAAATTAATAATGAAAAAATAACCTGACGTTAGGTGAATTCAGGTCATTTAATGACAGTTAGGAGGAGATTTTGTTTTTGGATTCTTTTTTCTTTATGTTTTAGACAGGCCAACATAACAAACCTTTTTTTTTTTTTGTTGTTGTTGTGATTAGTGTCTATCTGTTGACAGGAAAGGGAATGGAGTTTATTGTGCTTCTTAGAGTTCATGACTTAGGGGTGAAAGAATGAAAAGTATTTCACTGATGAATGTGCCCAGATTTTTTGAATGCACCCCAAAAGGGACATAAATTTACATAAATTTCAGCATCTCTACCAAGAGCGAAATTCAAAGAAGTCCTTATCACAGGTCAGTGGTTCAGTAAAAGTTTTTACACCAAAAGTTCTCACCAGTAACATCATTCTGAGGGCACTGCAAACACTCACACACACACACACACACACACACATCGTCACTTGGCTGATGCATCAAAATTATAGAAACCATAGAAATCAGAGCCGCTTTGTAAGACGCGGCCATTTTCTGCCGAATTTCGTCCATTTTACCTCTTATTTTTCTGTTTAATAAAACCCCCACACTAAATAAATCATTGCAGTCACCAGAGTTTCTTGTAGATCATCTGTACTGTCTCCAGCAAGAGGCTGCCTCTGTGCTCAGAAAGACATCGTCTACCAGGAAATAAAAAAACAAAACAATGGCAAAACTGAGTCCTCCAGTTAAACGGCACCTAGGGTACTTTGTGAAGATCGCAAAACCCAGGGAAAGCGGCTGATTGGTCAATTTGGACCACGTATTTCATGCTCAACTTTGTAAGCACGAGCAGCTTTAATTTTTTATTTTTTATGACTACACGCAGGTTGTAAATGCTACAACAAAATACTGTGAGATAATCCTTTTTTTCCCAAAAAATGGAAAAAGGAAAATCTCTAAATATATATCTCCTACTCCAGTTAGCAGGGTGCTTTTTAAATAGGGTATTTTGTATTGTTGAACAGCCTAGGTGCCCTTAATGAAGTGAAAGCGTATAACTGTAAAGCACGAATGAGTGACACTGACTACACTCCCCTCACACAGCAAAACAAACACGTCAGTCATTCCCCATATAACGTCAACGTACAATATAACGTAATCTATTATAGATTTATTACATATTAAGTAATTACAGATTACTTCTTTTTTTTTTTCTTAAAGGGTCTGTTTACAAAAAACCCAGTGAAAATTATCCTTAAAATTACCCTATAAATTGTACAGATCTGAGAAACCACACCGGAGAAAAACACTCAAAATAAACTCCAGTAAAAATGGGGTGCTGGGTCATGGGGGCGGACTTGGATCCACTTGGATGTCAGCTGACCGCAGACCTGGGTCAAGTAAATTATTTGAACCCATGTTTTAACCCCGCAGATGCCAGTAAAACTCCTGAAGATTAGATCCTGCATCATTAGACCCTTTCTTTCATTAGATCATTTTGGCTAGTACAATGTTCGCCGGAACATTTTCAGGGTATTGGCAAGGTGTGCTTTCAAATTTTTACTGGCATCTAAAGAGTTAATACAGAAGGTCATAAAAGTCCACGCAATATTTCTCTTTCTGGTGCAGTTATCTTTATATCATGACTTACTTCTTTTGAGAAAATGGGGCTAAACAAAAAAAAGAAATAATTGCATGGCCTCTACAGTCCTTCCACAAGTTAAAATATTTTGAAGATTTATGTTAACCTCCCGGGTCTGGTCTTTAGCTCTGAGGACCATGCTGATGAAAGAGCTGAACTACTTGTTCAGTTTCAGTTCAGTTTCGCCAGTTTGTCACCTCAAAACCACTGGCAGCCGGCCTCAGGCACTGTAACCTTAACCCCACGACCGAACCCCTTCCGGGTCAACGCGGGGTCACTGAGTGGCCTGCGCTCAAATGCAGCGTCTGACACTGAGACTCCAACGGCTCAAATGCCAGGGCTCTGCCATGTTCTGTTGGCTCTGTAGCAAGGCTGCACTGTAAAAAAAAGTCTGTCTTAACAAGCGTTTTAGTTGTGTAATGAGACTTAATTTTTTTTTCTCTCAAGTAGAAAATATTAGCTTGCTTGAAGGTACTGCTTACTTAAGTGAAATTCTTACCCCTTGGCAATGACTCATCTTGAAATGACTCAAACCTCTCACCTGAAACTGAAAATAGTTATGTCTTACTTAACAAATAAGTAATAGAAATAAGATTTTAAGTATAAATGTAAGGATAAAATACTTGATTGACTTATTTTTTAGTTTTTTTGCAGTGTGTACCAGACCTGGTGAAACAGGCACTGGAAACTCTTCAGCCAATCAGTGACAAACACAAAGCTAGAATAGCTGCAGAGACAGCTGGCTGCTAACCTACTAGCTAATTAGTGCACACTACTCCCCTTTGCTATCAGCTTCTGCCCAACGAGCGCACACAACCCCCTCTGCTACCCGCTTCGGGTGAACGAGTGTGCACTACACCCTTCTCTGCTACCCGTTTTGGGTGTACAAGTGGACACTAGTCCGAGTGCACAACGTGGTTAGAACAACTAAAAACGAAATTTGGTATTTAGCTGCAAGAAAGCGAAGAACTGAAAAGGTATATGTGTGTAAGAGCCTAAGAGAGAAAGAGAGAGAGATTAATAAATGTGTGAGTCAGTCTGCGAGCGGTGGATTGTGCCTTTTGTTTTGGGAGAAAGAAGTAGGACAGAGAGAGAGAGAGAGGGGCTCAGAAGCTCACCTCTCAAAGACCCAAATTTCACAGCCCGTCCTCAGCTCTGAAGATGGCGTTAAGGGCTGATGCCTTATCCCTGTGTCAGTGCGAGTTCGTCCGTCCGTCTGTCCGTCCGTCCGTCCCCGATTCTAAATTTTAATTCCTCTTTCCTGCTTTCAGATATATAGTTGCTTGTTTTTTTTTTTTTTGCTTCCGATACACAGTGTGCTTCAAAATAAAAAAGGCAAGTTTACTCACTAATAAGTATCATATCAAAACGCTAGCAAGTCACTTCTTGTTATAAAAACCCAACAAAAGAAAAAGAGGGTCTCTCTTGGGGGTGACAGAGACCTCTGCTAGATTCACAGCAACGTTCCACTCATTCCGCGCCCCCCCCCCAAACAAAATCCAAAAATCTGCACAACGTCCCCCCCCTCCCCCAACCCTCACACACAATACAGAACAACGACCCACAAGATTTCACAGAAACGATAAAAAACATAACCGAAAAACAAAGTGCAAACACAGCTGCCGACCACCAAATTTAGTGTTGCTTTTTTTTTTCCCAAGCCCAATATTGGATTTCTGTGGCAGTGTACATCCTCACAAAAAGACCCCGGCGTTCCTTTTGCTGGTGTAACAAAAAATGTTTTAAATAATAATTCCCCAAAAAACAAGGACATCGACAACCAAAAGAAGAATCCTGCACTAACCACGCTGGGTTAGAGCTTCTATAGTTTCCACAGGAAAACGATTAGGGATTCGATCGGGAACACTGCTCCGATTGGACTTCCTCATTCCGAAAAGACGGGGCGCTGGGGAGACCAGCCGGTCCGGCGGTTGCCGGGCGACGGTTGCCGGGCGCGGTCACACGGGCTTGGTGTAGCCGAAGACCCCCACGGGAAAGTGCTTAACGTGAGTGGGCCACTGAGCGGCCAGCTGGAAAAACTTAACGTCGTTCCACTCCACACCGTCAATGGAGACTGCGGAGAGAGAGAGAGAGAGAGGGGGGGAGACGGAGAGAGGTGGGGAGTGAGCGAAAGAGAGAGAGGAGAGGGAGAGAGCAAGAAAGAGGATTATGGGGGAGAGAGGCGGAGGGAGAAATAACATAGCTATGAATTATACCATACATGAGTGCATAGTTCGAGAGCGAGAGTTTTGACAACATAACCGAGCCTCAGTGTGCGTATGTGCTGGTGTGGGGTTTCAGGGTTTCAGCACAGTGTGAATGCATTTGTGTGTGCGTGTGTGTTTTTTGTGTGTGTGTGTGCGTATGCGTGCGCGTGTGTTTGTGGGTGCGGTACCTTACCTCTCAGCATGGTGTGCTGGTGTTTAGCAGTGCAGATCAGCCGGCTGATGCCCTCGATCACCTGACTCTTGGAGTCCAGATCTTTCTCCTTGGGCTTCTTACTGAGAAATATCACTGTGACACAGAAAGGGGAGGAGCCATCACTTCTCACGCATCACTGATGACTCATCCAGACAGACACACAGCGAGGGGGCGTGGCTAACTTCCGCCTGCAGGAAGGGGTTTACCTTTCTTGTTCTTCTCCTTGGTGACCACGGTCATGGACATGCTGGGGGAGGGCGTGAGCTCGCCCCCGCTGGGGATTCGGCTGACCTGCAGGGAGCGGAAGTTGCTCTTCAGGGTGTTCTTGATGCCCACGTCCCGCCTCTCCCCCTCCCTCTTCTTATCGGGACCCTGCCACGCCCAGTAATCCACCTGCAGCCCCATCACCTCTCCACCTGAGCCCGGAGAACTGAGGCACACACACACACGTGCACATGCACACACACACACACACACACACACAAGCACATATACGCACATTCATACATAAGCACACACACACACACACACACACATACAGAGACACAGAGAGACAAACAGAGAGAAACTGGTCAAGAGCCTATCTGCAAACAGTTACAAATGGGCACATGCTACACAAATGTGTGAGACACTACCACATTACATAAATGCATGTTGATGTGTGTGTAGTATATGTGTGTGTGTGTGGATGTGCATGTATGTATGTGTGTGCGCGTGTGTGCATTTGCTTGTGTTCTTACCCAGCTCCGGAGAGTGCCGTGGAAACTGAGGGGGAGGGGGGAGGGGTGCATGTCATGTCCTTTCCATAGGCCACGCCCCCTGTCTGTGGGGGCGGAGACGACAGCATGCTGATCCCTCCCACCATGGCGTCGTCTGAGTCCACTGGGAGAGGGAAAGAAGAGTCAAACATGGGCAGCAGTGTGGAATAGTGGTCAGGGAGCTGGACTGTACTGCAGGTACTGGGCTGCAGGTTCAAACCCCTTGCGGGGGCACTGAAATTGTACTCTTGAGAAACTGAAATTACTGCAGCAGAATATCCAGTATTGATTTACCAAAAAAAAGCTCTAGAGGAGGGTGTCTGTTAAATGTCTCTGTGATATAAAGGCCAAAGATGAAATAATGCTCAGAGCGAGGACTGGGGGTGTGGAAAGGTTTTTTTTTAGGGGGGGTGACGGGGGAGGGGGGGGTGCTTAGATAAATCACCAGCAGCCTGACAATTCCATCGGAACTCCCTACTTCAAAAAAAAAAAAAAAAAGAAAAAGAAAAAAAGAAACATCTAGAAATGTGTTTTTGGATGGCTTTGGTGGAAAATAAAAAACCATCTGGATGTGTCTGATTTGTGTGAGGTGTGATGGATGGACCCGGCTGTGCCTCAAACGGGCTCGGCTATGAAAGCAGGCCAGACGGCCAGGGAATAAAAACAGAGCAGAAAAACAGCTCCGAGACAGGCAGCCCGAAGACGCCCTAGCGCAGAGAATTCTGGGTAATGTGGACATCAAAACTGACGTCAGCGGAAAAGCACGGAGAAGGAAGTGAGGCAAGCATTTAATCAAATTATTTTTACATTTTAAACAGCAGTACGATTAATGCAGGTTACTGACAAATAGAAAAGAAAACTCCCCCGCCCCCCCTCCCTCCAATGTTCAGAAAAAAATGACTTCTTTTTTTATGATAAAATGTTTGGTTATGGTAACATTTTCGTGTTGAAAATCCTCTTTCATGTGCAGGCGTGTTGCCAGCGTTTAAAGAGTTAAAATATTTCATATATGCATTTGACCCAGGTCTGCAAAGAGAGAGACAGAGAGAGAGAGAGAGAGAGAGAGAAGAGACAGTGTTCAGGTCCTGAGAGGTTATGCTACTGTCAGAGAGAATTCAGATGATGTATCTTTCAGCAGCTTGGTTCTCTGTATGTCCGTGTACTTATTAACCACAGGGGGGCAGTAATGCTCTAACAAGGTCCCCAAGGTCCCTGTAGCATATAATTACAATGGACCTGCTGTAAATCTCACAGTAAACATGATTGGATCCCACAATGCAATCTGCCCTTCACTTTTATAATAGAATAAGGTATTCATAGTGTTTGCCCTTGAAGATCCACAGGATGTACAGGGTTTATACACTTCAGAAACCTTACTGTGGATCTGATCGCACAATGCAATCCACCCTTCACTTTTATAATAGAATAAGGTATTCAAAGTGTTTGCCCTTGAAGGTCCACAGGGTTTACAGCATTTATACACTTCAGGAATCTGACTGTGCATCTTACTGGAGATCCGGACTGATGCATCCCACAATGCACTTCACCCTTCACTTTTAGAATGGACTAGACCCGTGGCCTTCAGTTTTGCCCCTGGAGAGCCACATGTACAGGTGTACAGGTTTTTCTTTTTTTTAGTCTTCAGAGCCTGACTGATGCATCCCACAATGCAATTCACCACTGCCCTAGGGAATGTACTGGATTAGTGGTATTGTTCTGGGATCTTGGGAGGACAGCAGGGTCTGGCTGGTTCTTATTTTCACATAAAAATTAGCAGTCTCTTGATCCCAGGCGAGGTGAGTTTGCTGTGTAATCAACAGTTTTATATTAAATACTGAGTAACAACAAAAAAACAGCACACCCAGTGACTCTGCAGGGGTACTGCACCACCCAACACCACTGAACTACATAGAAACATCTCTCATATAAGAAATTTTGCTGTTTATTCACC
This sequence comes from Anguilla rostrata, assembly GCF_018555375.3. Taxonomy (NCBI): domain Eukaryota; kingdom Metazoa; phylum Chordata; class Actinopteri; order Anguilliformes; family Anguillidae; genus Anguilla; species Anguilla rostrata. Next base: position 8,134,290 of record NC_057934.1, on the reverse strand, counting down.
TGAGACTCCATTCTGATGCCACAGGGACATTGGTACTGCCAGCATAGATTAGGCTGTTTGTCATTTTGTAGCAGTCAGAATGTATCTACATTAAATGACTGTTAACAGACATGACTGTGAGTCAACAGGAAATTGCACACAAATGCTTGTAAGTGCTTACAAATGCTTCTAAAAGTCATTTCCTCCAACCCAGCCAAGGCTTCTGGCTTTTCACTTTTAAAAGCAAAGATCAGCTCTTTAATTGTCAGATCAAATGAGAAGACCACAAATAATGCACAGAAGTAGGTGCATCAATTTAATTTAGAAGGCTACTTGTTCCACTAGCTGACAACTCAAAACTATTTATAAAAATTAATAATTCTTATAATGATGATATTTTCATGGTGTGCCAGTTAAACAGTAAATTAAAGTTTGGGATTATGCAGCTGGGCTACAGCGAGCATTCTTGACAACTGATTAATCTCTCAGTGCTAATTAATTGCTCAGAGCTAATTAACCTCTCTGTGCTAAAATATAAGCAGACTCATCAGGGAGAGGGACGGAGCCATTTTGTTTCGGCCTGCCTAACCCCACCTGGGGCTACATCACGAGTCTTCCTGTCAATAAGCGGCCCACTTTCTCCTGATTGGTCAGGGCTGCAACCTCCGACCCTGGCGACAGGAAGGGGAAAAGGAAAGCAGGGAGGAAGCCGAGTGGCGGAGGAGTTCGTCTCTCCCTGCGTCCGTGTTTAGATTGGCACCTCCGGCGCGGTTTCTGTGGCCGAGGGCCCGTTTCTAAGGGCAACGGTAACTATAACTACAGGTAGAGAAATGGAAGCACCAGTGTGGGCCACTTAAACAGGCAGTGTGATCTTGAAAGACATCCAACCCTCCACAGGAAACAAATGAAATAAATGCTTTAGCATGGGGCGAAGATAAACGCCCATGCCATTGAACAACGAGGGACATCGACCTCACCATATAAGGGAGCGACAGCACCAAGACCATTCCGGAAAATGTGCAAAGGACCATTAGAGTACCATTAAAGCACCATCAGCAGCCTGTCTCCATGTTTTTGTTCACTAACTGAATAACTAGTAAGAAAATCATAAAATACTGTTTAGTAAATGATAAAATGTGTCCTCTGTACTGTGTGAGCTCAAAGGGAGCAGCTGCTGACCGTCAGGCGTTTGATTTAAAATAAGCAACAACTCCAAAATGCCATTAAAAGATTAACAGGCTATATTCATTAATTACCAGTCATCCCTGGCAAAAAAGACCTTTAGATCACTTATGATGTGAGCCCTCAGCCAAAGGTCCAGATGGGCTAAATGAGCCTGGCCCCTGCCCTTACTGCATTCTAACGCTTTCATCAAAGGGCAAACAAAAAAACGAAAAAAAGGAGGTGGGGCCTACCTGAGGTGGACAGGCTGTGCTCTACGATTCCCACTTTCACCACCTGAAAGACACAAACACGCAGGTTACACACACACAGACATATGCACGTGCATGCGTGCACCAGATCTGGGTCAAATACGTATTTGCTTTGGATTCAAATACTTTTCTACACTTTACTGGTCTTGTCTGGTGTATTGGAACCAATGAAATACTCTCAAAAAGTACAAACACCGCCTTCTGGTCATAGTGGCAGGCTCAATTGCACCAGGCAAGATCAACAGAGCACAGAAAAGTATTCGAATCCAAAACAAATACGTATTTGACCCAGGACTGGCGTGCACGCACACACACCCTCATACACATACACGCACACACACACGTGCATACACCTACACGTACGCACACACACACACACACACACACACACAGCGGTCTTACCCCGATGAAGGGCACAAACTTCTGGCAGGAGTCTTCGTCGGGGCTGCGGACAGAGCAGGACAGCGTTAGTCAGGCGTCGGCCTGCGGAGGGAGCGCTCGGCACATGAGTCCGGAACTTTCTCTGATGGCATGAGGGAGCGCCAGAAGGGAAAGGGGGGAGGGGGGAGGGGGGTGGGGTCAGAGTGCAGGGTCACACAGAGACAACTCGATGGAGACGTGTCCGCGTCGGACAGCTCTGGGGACACGTCCATCGCAGCTCGATGGGACACGGGGGGTCGAGTGGAATGTGCGCCGTGTATGGGAAGGGGGGTGAGATGTTACAGAGTCACCAGGCTGTAGTTCCCAGCTGCCCTCTGACCCTTGACCCCTGACCCCATGACCCTTCTCTTTAGCAAAGGACACCCGTGCAGGTGCCCAGCTAACTGACAACGTCACATCAAACGCACTCTCTTTTCATCACCGCATGATGGGAGTTGGCGATTGGCTGCACACCTGTCCGTATGTCTGTGGGAACGCAGTTTGTCCTCCTCTGAACCCCATCTCTCATTATAAACTTCAGTTCCGTAGAACTGTCTCACTGATCCACAGGACCTACGCCACACCCTGTCCTGCCACTACACAGCTTCGCCAGACCATAAGCAAGGCCTTATAACCAGACCACGGTCTAAAAACTTCTTTGAAATACTCCGAGCCTAGTGGACAGAAGCAGTAAACCAAAAGATGGTTGAAAATCTGACTGAATATTTAGGTAAGATGTAAAGTAAGTACTGTCGGAAATTCAAAGGGTTACACAATTTCACAAATCTGCATTTGACACAGATATGCTAGTAAGACAGCCTGCGTTGGACGGATCTACTTCGAAAAGGAGGTACACAGCAGTTGCAGATTTCAGAGAGAGTCTGTTCTGATCTCCCCTGGTTACGCTGGTGTTTGGGGGCGACTGCCATCCAAGACCCCCTCTTTCCCCTCTCCTAACAGCCAAGTGACTGGTTGTGACTTTTGTTTACGCGTCAAGCACAGACACACCCTTCCTCCAGAGGGCCGACAGCCAATCAAGCGCTTGAATTAGGAGGGGGCGGTGCACCACATGCTCCAATGACAGTCTATCCTCGATTTCCCCCAACAACATCCTTTCTTCCTCTCTTCACTCCTTTTCATCCCCTTCTTCCTCTCCCCTCTTCTCTCTCTCTATCTCCCTCCCCTCTCCCTCTCTCCCTCCTGTTCTGTGTCAGAGTTGCTCTGAGGTGAGCGCTAATCCACAGGACTACCCAGGGTCAGCTCCTTCTGTTCCGTTTGGCTCTCGTCCAATCAGGACACCCGCAGCCCGCTCTCATCCAATCAGAACACCTGCAAACCAGGTCCTGACCTACCAGGGCACCTGCGGCCTGAGACCTCGTCCAATCAGGCGTGGGAACAGAGTGTGCCTATTCTGCCACCGGGCTTACCGTCATCTGAACACACGCTAGCCGTTAGCCGCCTCCTGTGTGTACCCACTGCCTGTCTGTGCATGGTCTGCGCGTGTGAGCCAGCGATCACTGCCGACGTTACAACCGCTGCCAAATGTGTGTTATCACACCGCTCTCAGGCACAGGTGCACTTTGGGAAATTTGCAGCCTTCGTTGAAATGATTGCACTCCGCGATGCCGAGCTGATTACAGATCAATCTGCAGATTCGTTTCCACTTCCAGGATTAAAATGCGCACACGGGAGACAAACAGCTCTTTCTTCTCCCACAGGCTGCCGCAGAGACTCTAATTCCACATAAACACACGACGGCATTAAACAGAGCCTTTTTTAAAAAGATGAAAAGTTCTAAAATTATTCCGATGCGGTTCTGAAAATGGCACTTCAGGTGAGTGCAGTGGCGCGCGATAGAATACAGAACACTTAATCAAATAACCCCCCCCCCCCCCCCCCCCCAAACTACCCCCCTAACCCCCACGCCTTGCCACACACCACATATCCCAAGACCTGAAGTTCTGCTGTTCTGGTGTGATGTCACCACAGACAGGGCTCTCTGTAATCGCTGTTAACACACTTCAGCACAGCAAATAAAAAACCACACGCACACAAAAAGGCGGGAACGAACAAAGACGGACAGGAAATGGTTAATATCGAAAGAAAGAAAAAAAGAACACCCCAAGAAATCCAAACAGGAGGCCAAGAGCGATGCGCGGGTGACTGAGTTCACAGGTGAGCGAACGGGAAGAGGACGTTTAGAAAAACAGAGGCAAACCGTGAGGGAAGCGGGAGGGAAAAAAAAAAACACAAAATAAAGAGAAGGATAGAAGGACAATCAGATATACCTGATGTAAAAATCAAAATACAAACTTCTCTTCCTTGAATGCAAACAAAAGGGGGGAAAAAGAACCAAGATGCAGGAGTTACATTCGATACGGTCTCCAAAAAAAGCCCTCTCCACCAGCAGAGTGAACACAAAGTGCTGCTAGCACACTAACGGGGAAAAAAAACAGGCACAGAGATCAAAAGAACAGAAAAGGTGCTTCATTAATAATGGACCTATCTCAACTTCTAACGTGCTTTATTTTCTCTTAGTCTCTCTCTCTCTCTCTCTCTCTCTCTTTATTTCCTCTCCCTCCCTCCCTCCCTCTCTGAGAGTGAGAGGGAGAGAGCAAGAGAGAGCAAGCAAGCGAGCCGGCCCGCAGGTTTTCAGTTCACTGACCCCCGCAATCACCATCCAACCTCAGGGCAGCCCCATTCCAATGAAAACAACTACAATCAGCCAAACTACAACAGAACAATAAAGATTATATTACAAACAAAAAAGATCATATTACAAATTGGCTCTTAATTGAGAATACACTGTGGCAAACCACCAGGATACATTGAAAAACCACAAGGTGGACTAGTGATAGAGAGCTGTCAACACTGAAGAGGCTGTGCTCACACTGCAATGGAGACAGAGCTGCATTTCCTCATTAAGTGCACTACAATTCCCAGAAGTCTCTAACTTGCCCGAAACAAAGATTAATATCCTCCAGGGAGAAGAAAGGTGCTGCTAAAATTTGGCTACACAATATGCAACTACCTTCCACAGCCTGAGAGACAGCTGTGACCCCTAATTATGCATTATTATTTAAAACTGTCATAATTGTTTTTCTATTAATTACTATTATACATTTTTGGTTATATCCATTCAATGAACATTGTATTGTTGTTTGGGTTTAATCTAATGTCTTTACATAAAGCACATATACACATACATTGAAATATGTCTTGCAAATAAACCATGTGGAAATAAACTGGACTGAGAGAGAGAAAAACAGAGAGAGAGAGAGAGAGAGAGAGAATGAGAGAGCAGAGAGAAAGAGAGTTGATGACCTGAGAGGTTACACTATTGTCAGATCTAATAAAACGATAAAAATAAAAATCGATCACATCATAACAGAGAAAACAGTAGCTGTGGAAATTACAAACACACATTGACTGAGGCCACTTTACACTTTAAATAAAAACAATAAACAAATCCCACAAACTCACAGATCAGGGTCAGAAACAGAAGACAGCAAAAATGAAATGTTCAGAGAAACGGAGCGTGGGAGCAAAGCAGAAAGAGAAAGGAGGAGGTAGAGAGTGGGGATAGAGGGAGGGAAACGAGAGAGAGAGAGGATTGACTGAAGGAGGTTGAGAGGGAGAGAGGGAAGGAAAAGTGAAAGAGACAGAATGAAAAGAGAAAGAGAGAATGAAAGAGGACTCTGATGGTAGGGGGTTAGGGAGGTGGCATAACATGCAGCTTCATTCCAACGTTCCTTTCACACACCGTTCCAAAATGCAGCACCCTCACACACACATGCATATGCTCACACACACACACTCACACACAAGCCCTTTCACACATACACACACACTCACACACAAGCCCTCTCTCTCACACACACACTCACACACAAGCCCTCTCTCACACACACACACACACACACACTCACACACAAGCCCTCTCTCTCACACACACACTCACACACAAGCCCTCTCACACACACACACACACACAAGCCCTCTCTCTCACACACACACACACACACTCACACACAAGCCCTCTCTCTCACACACACACTCACACACAAGCCCTTCACACACACACACTCACACACACACACACACACACACACACACACTCACACACAAGCCCTCTCACACACACACACACACACACACACACACACACACACACAGAGCTCAGGTCTTTACCTCTTCTGTTTGTAGGTGAGCATGGCCTCTGAGATGGGGAATTGGTGGGAGACGGCGGCCCCAGCCAGGTACTGCGTGACCCGGCCCGCCACGTCCATGGTGTCTGCGGGGTCAGAGAGGGGCACAGTGTGACTGTCCGCTCCGGGACACGCGTACCTGGGTCTAACACACACTGGAGCTAATCTGGGACACACGTACCTGGATCTAACACACACTGGAGCTAATCTGGAGCACACCTGGGCCTAACACAGACAGACAGGTGTTTTTTTGGAGGCGGGAGGGGTGGTACTGACCTGAAGTTGGGGGCTCTGTTCGGCTGAACACCTCCCTCCACGCTGTGTCCATGAAGAGGTTGTTGAACTTGCTGTCGAACGACGCCACGTACTTCGCCAGGGGATGAGAACCTGAACAGGTGAGCAAAGCCACAACAAAACATTTCAAACTGGTATTTCACCCACATTTTTGTGCGTACAGACACAAGCACCTTTTCTCTCTCATTCCCCCTCTACCTCACTATTTTGGTACACTCTTTTTATCATTCTCCACCCTTCTCTCTTCCTTCCCTTCCCTTTCCATTCTCTCTCTCTCTCTCTCTCTCTCTCTCTCACACAGATACACACACACGGTGACCCATCATATATCATAATACTTGTTTGTCCTTGCCAGATGATCTTGTGATTCATTTTGTGGTGGAATTGTGACAATAAAGGTGGTTTTAAATCTCAAATCTCTTTCTCTCTCTGTGTGCACAGGTGTCTCTCGCCCCCCGGCCTCACCGACGGGGATGACCAGGAAGCGGATGTAGCTCAGCCAGTCGGGCGTCTTGTTGGCCAGCTGCTCCACGAAGAACCTCAGGATGGTGCTGAGGTAGCTCTGGTCCCCCGCCACCGCCACCTTGATGGTGGGGGGCATCTGCGCGTTGCAGTTGCAGCTGCGGGGGAAACAAATGCGCGAGTGTCAATGAAAAGACTGCTTCGGCTGCGCAGCCACCGTCCATGGTTAGGGACCGAGGCGAGGTGAGTTTAACGCTGTGAGATTGTGAGATGAAAGGCGCTATAAAAAGAGCATTCGTCATTGTTATTATCAGCTTAGCTGGGTGCGTGTGACCGTTTGGGAGGGGCGGGGCGGGGCGGGACTCACAATCTCTGTATCCGGGTAACGATGGTGTTGAAGGCGGCCTGGACGTCGGCAGACGAGCAGGTGGAGACGATGGGCTGGTTGTGCTGGTGAAGGAGCTCAGCCAGGTACTGTGTGGGGGGGAAGGGGGCGGGGGGGAGAATGGGGGTGGAGTGAGAGGGGGCAACAGTACTCATCACAGAGAGTAATACTCCCCACTGTCCTGCTACTACACATAACAACTAAGACATACCCCCCTTTTCGAAGGTAGCAGGGGCAGGGGTTATTTGTAGAGGGGAAAGCGTAACTAAGAGTGGCACCATCAAAGCTCACAAAGCTAAAATTAAAAATAAAAATAAAAATAAAAAAAGTTTTTTTTTTTTTGTCTCCTTAAAACGGGTGAATGTGGGCTATGACAAGCTGAACATCAGAACAACCCAGCAATAATAGAGCACCGTGGTATGTCACCCATACAGTCGCGGCTAAAGGGTGTTGTTAGGCATCAGGCGCTAGCAGCTAGTTATTTTTAACAGAGGCATGCACACCGGACGTATGCATGTGAGGGGGTGGGGTCATGAAAAAACGTTAACAGATGGAATACACGGAAATACTGGGGTAATAACAGGTACAGGTGGGGGACAGGGGGTATATGGGGAGGGGTAAGTGGGGTTGCAGAGGCAGTTAGAGCTGGGGGTGTTAAGGGGAGATATTGAGGAGATGGGGGGTTTTAGGGGGGAGCGAACAGAGCATGATCTGTTTGGGGGGTGTGTAGCAGACTTTCCAGGAACCCCTGCAGGGGGCATGAGGTTTGGGCAGGGGGGACGGGGGGGGGGGGGGGGTGTCAGAATGGAGGTGGAGGGGACTCTTCCAGGAACCCCTGGAGGGGGGGTGAGGTTCGGGGGGCCGACCACAGCAGGGCCGTTTCAGACATAACGTCCGTCTCACAGAACCTCGGAAAACGCCACCGTGCGGGAATCTCCGAGCCCACAGCCGTTCCGGAGCAGGGAAAACCGGTATTCCTCAACGGCCCTGAGCACGGAGCCTCCGCCAGGCCCCGGCGAAACGTCTCTAAAACGCCGTCACCGCCGCCGCTAGCACCGCCGCCGTTAGCACAGAAGCACCGACCCTCTGCCGGCTCTATTTTAGGGATACGGCCCCCCCGGTGACCTCCTATTTCACGGAATGACACTGGGAATACCGAGGTGCCTGAACGAGGGCCTAATTACCACACCCCCCCCCCACCCCGCTCCGAAAAAAAGACCTAAATACTACAAAGCATTTCCATAACATTAGCATAACATTTCCATAGCGTTTGAGCGCGCGCTAAACGCGGCTACATTAGCATGCATTCGCTCGGCGAGCGCTCTCGTTTTAAGTGACTTGTAATGCGAGAGAACGCAAGTCACTCTGGGCAAGAGCTTCTGCCGAGGGAATATGCGGTAAAGCAACCGCATTTAGCCAGAGCGACTCCTAATGTGAGCGTTCACATGAGCTAATGACCTCGTAAGCGGGTTCACGCAAGTTAATGAACAACAGTGTACCTCCATGCACTCTGCTCCTGCCAAATGGCTGAAGCTAAGCAGGTGTGGGTTTGGTTAGTACTTGGATGGGAGACCACCAGAGAATACTGAGTTGCTGCTGGAAGTGGTGTTGGGTGGGCCAGCAGGGGGCAATCTTCCCTCTGGTACAAATAAACCCCAATGCCCCAGTAATAACAGTGACGGAGCTGTGGCTCATACCACTCCCAGACCTGAGAGAGGGGATAACTATATGTCCGATAAACTATGCCGAGCCAGATCTACGACACAGTCAGAAATTCATAAAATCAATAGCATGACAAGCACTGAATTAAACTAGTAAGAGGTGGGGGAGGGACAGGAGCCAAGATGGAGCTTACAGAGGTAGGTTAAGGGAGGGGTGGGGTTAAGTCTGGTTCCCTTGGCAATGGGCACTCTGCTGGGCACACCTGGCCCTGCCAGTCTGCACCTGCCACGCCCCTGGCTTTGAGCCACACGCTCAATACAAACCCCGCCCCGCCCCTCTCTACACAGGGAAGCATGCACACCACAAGAACAAACACAGACAGAGACAGATACACACACACACAGACAGACAGACGAACATGCGCACACACACACACACACACACACACACACACACACACACACACACACACACACCTGGCCCTGCCAGTCGGTGGTGTTAATGAGGATGATGCTCTCTGGCAGCTGCTCGTCTGAGATCAGGATCTGGTTCAGCTGGTCGTACACAGACTTCCTGGGGACCTGAGGAGAGGAGAGGAGGGACCGAGAGACAGGCTGTGAGAGGAAGTGTGTGTGTGTCTGTGTGTGTGCGTGTGTGGTGTGTGTGTGTGCTTGTGGTGTGTGTGGGAATGTGTGTGTGTGTCTGTGCGTGGGTGTGGTGGTGTGTCTGGGTGTGTGTGTGAATGTGGTTTGCATGTATGGGTGTGTGTGTTTGTGTGTGTGCATGCGTGTGTGTGCGTGCGTGTGTGTGTTTGTGTGTGTGCATGTGTGTGTGTGTGTGTACGTGTGTGGCAGCGGGCCTACCTGTGTTTAGCATTTTTAGCGGGCCTACCTGTGTTTAGCGGTGTTAGCGGGTCTGTCTGTGCTTAGCGGTGTTAGCGGGTCTGTCTGTGCTTAGCGGTGTTAGCGGGTCTGTCTGTGTTTAGCGGTGTTAGCGGGTCTGTCTGTGTTTAGCGGTGTTGGCGGGTCTGTCTGTGCTTAGCGGTGTTAGCGGGTCTGTCTGTGTTTAGCGGTGTTAGCGGGTCTGTCTGTGTTTAGCGGTGTTGGCGGGTCTGTCTGTGCTTAGCGGTGTTAGCGGGTCTGTCTGTGTTTAGCGGTGTTAGCGGGTATGTCTGTGTTTAGCAGTGTTAGCGGGTCTGTCTGTGGTTAGCGGTGTTAGCGGGCCTACCTGCGCGGTGAGCCGGGAGTCCGGCGAGCTCTCGCTGTCCATGCTGCTGGTGCGGTCGCTCTGGGCCTTGCTGTTCTGCCGGTCCTTCATGGAGGTGCTCCGCGGCCGCCGCTGAAGCTTGTTCTCCGTTTTACTGGGAGAGGGGGACGGAGCAGCAACCAACAGACCTTTACACAACATGGACTGGGCACCAGTGCCATCACTGCAGGCCACTGTATGCCATCCCACTGAGATACAGATCAGAGCAGTGTTCAACTTAAGAGCCACAAATCGTCTGCATTTAATATAACCCCATCCCAGTGATATGCAGACACGTCAATCAGCACATACACATCAGGGCATTTAGCAGACAGTCACAGCAACAGCAAGTTACAAGTGCACAATATAAGACCAGAAAAACAATAGCAACCCTAGAAGAAGAACCATGAGCATAATCGCAGACAACTGTACAGTGACCCACAAGAACAGCTATAACGGCTACAGACCATTTTTGATTTCATTGTTTTGGTACGATCAGCAGAGTCAGGCGTGCAGTCGTACGAAGAGTCGGGTTAGCGGTCTGTGCTCTGCAGCGTGTGACGCGTGAGGCAGGGGGAATTAACACAGGGGGAAGCCGCGTTGCAGCTCGACGAGCTTCGTCTGAGAGTGACGCACGCGAAGGAGCCCTGGGGGGCCTAACTGCATCACTCTTACGTCCGCAGCCCCTCTCGCAGGGCCCTCCAGCGGCGTGGGGCGGGGGTTCTGTTCTTTACGCGTTTCCTTATTTTTCTCCGATTGCAGGATCTTACATTACATTACAGGC